>NC_091328.1:7850248-7895248 GCF_038502225.1 Cherax quadricarinatus | reverse complement strand
TTAGTACATAGCGACGAGTCTGTTGTGTGGCGTTGTTTGATGCTGGAGTCAGTCTTAACCACATCATCTCACCCCCTTTGATGCCTCCTTAGTGGTCCAGGAGCTAGGCACTGGAAAACCTAGGTGTTGGCAGTGCTAGGTGCTGGTAGTGTTAGGTGCTGGCAGTACTAGGTGTTGGCAGTGTTAGGTGCTGGCAGTACTAGGTGTTGGCAGTGTTAGGTGCTGGCAGTACTAGGTGTTGGCAGTGCTAGGTGCTGGCAGTGTTAGGTGTTGGCAGTACTAGGTGTTGGCAGTGTTAGGTGCTGGCAGTACTAGGTGTTGGCAGTGTTAGGTGCTGGCAGTACTAGGTGTTGGCAGTGCTAGGTACTGGCAGTGTTAGGTGTTGGCAGTGCTAGGTGCTGACAGTGCTAGGTGCGGGCAGTGCTAGGTGCTGGCAGTGTTAGGTGCTGGCAGTACTAGGTGTTGGCAGTGCTAGGTACTGGCAGTGCTAGGTGCTGACAGTGCTAGGTGCGGGCAGTGCTAGGTGCTGACAGTGCTAGGTGCGGGCAGTGCTAGGTGCTGACAGTGCTAGGTGCGGGCAGTGCTAGGTGCTGACAGTGCTAGGTGCTGACAGTGCTAGGTGCGGGCAGTGCTAGGTGCTGACAGTGCTAGGTGCGGGCAGTGCTAGGTGCTGACAGTGCTAGGTGCTGACAGTGCTAGGTGCGGGCAGTGCTAGGTGCTGACAGTGCTAGGTGCGGGCAGTGCTAGGTGCTGACAGTGCTAGGTGCTGACAGTGCTAGGTGCGGGCAGTGCTAGGTGCTGACAGTGCTAGGTGCTGACAGTGCTAGGTGCGGGCAGTGCTAGGTGCTGACAGTGCTAGGTGCGGGCAGTGCTAGGTGCTGACAGTGCTAGGTGCGGGCAGTGCTAGGTGCTGACAGTGCTAGGTGCGGGCAGTGCTAGGTGCTGACAGTGCTATGTGCGGGCAGTGCTAGGTACTGGCAGTGCTAGGTGCTGACAGTGCTAGGTGCTGACAGTGCTAGGTGCGGGCAGTGCTAGGTGCTGACAGTGCTAGGTGCTGGGTTGCTAGGTAGCTCAATTTTAATATTTATGTTTAAGGTTGACGAGTTTGTTAACATTCTTGACTGTAGTCATTCAACAGTTAACTCGCTCTGGAATTGACGTGAAAACTATTGTGTTGTATATGCATCATTTATATTTGACAAGTCCCATTTATGGCGACGTTTCGGTCCAGGATGAGCCGAAACGTCGAGCAGTGTGTTGCGATTTGACGCTGATTCGTGGAGGACCGAAGCGTCGTCTGCAGCAGTAGTATCGTCGTCTGTGCGATAATTTAGTTTAAAGTGTTGCAGCCACGGTGTTGTGACTGGTGTTCCTCTTCTGGTGTCATTCACTGCGATACTTGAGTGTCCTACACACTGTCCTCCATCCCCATACACACAACTTTTATCCATACTGTTCTACGCTCATACACACTCCATACATCCCGCTACATAGTCATTCACCACACCGGAAGGAGAGGTATTGCGGCACCTCCACCAGCCAGTGTCCTTGGCTGTTCTTTATCACTGGCACTGGACAAGCACCTAAAGTCAGTTCCGGATCAGCCGGGCTGTGGCTCGTATGTTGGTTTGCGTGCAGCCAGCAGCAACAGCCTGGTTGATCAGGCTCTGATCCACCAGGAGGCCTGGTCTCAGACCGGGCCGCGGGGGCGTTGACCCCCGGAACTCTCTCCAGGTAAACTCCAGGTATGAATTTTGGATCAGACTTATAGAATCTGTGTAGAGTCACGTTAGTCAAATAATGTTCATCACGGGTTGCCCTTGTTTATATCGTGTTTTAATCTAGGTATCCATCATGGTAGGATCACATGACTCTACCATGATGGACAAGGGCTGGAACATATAAAGTATATATATTACTGACACCTGAATCTTAGAGGTAATTTGCTGCCTCTTCATTTCTGGTTTTCTCGTAGTAGCTAATTACTAGCTAGTTGTTGCTGGTTCCTGAGTGATGTATAACGTCATGTGAGCTTCCTACCACCTGCAGCTCACAAGACTGCCATCCCCACGAGCCCCTTCGGGGTGAGGCAGATGGCAGACCAGAGGCCTAGCTTCTCCCTACGAGCCCCGTGAGGGCGGGGACTGTGGCTAGGCCTGGGGACACTTGGTCCCGAAGATGAGGGGGTACATGTACGTCCTCCCATGGGAGACTTAGGTCTCGAGACACTCATAGACAGGAAGCCAAGGCCGGGTCACCATTATTGGAAAAGACCCGGGCCTGGAGTACCGGCGAATAACAAAAAAAAAAAAAGTCATGTTGCCTGTGAACATGTCTAAGATAGTCACTCCTGCCTTACCTTCTTCTGGGCAGTCACTAATACACTCCAGTGGAAATACATGTATGTCACTTTGACTTTTTGGGTTATCTTTGGTAATCTACACATATGTTGCTATGTACGATAATTGATGTAACTGTATTTATGTGTATCTATACCTGAATAAACATAAAATGGCTGGTAAGAGACTGGGCAGCGACAAGTGGATGGAGGATCTAGCCTCCACCACTCGCACGGGTATGTATGACCCGTGTGAGTGCAGCGCTCCATCACATACAGTATGGTACAGTATCTCCCTCCTCCATTCTGTGGCCTCTCTTCTTGGTTCCCTAACTTCCACACATCAAGATTGATGGACTGAACACATCGACTCCAGGCTGAGGGACTGATTACTTCAAACTCCTCCTCATCTTCCACTGCTCTTCACTGTATTGGACTGAAAAAACCACTGGCTGGCGAAACGTTTCCTCAGTAAGGATTCCCAAATGTTGCACAAGTATCTCATTCTTCAACTTATTAGCTTTGTAAACCATTTACATCACATCTACTATGATGTTCTAGCTCTTCTTTCATGCCTTGAGTCTGTAATTAATTAAGTCATTAATATTTTTTTTGACTCATTCATCCCCTCTCTTGTTAATCTCTGAATGTATTCTGGCCATCTTGCCAGTACTGCACACTCTCAGGGTTATGTATCAGACACACACGACTCACTCGCGGACACCACATTGGGAAACAACCGACAGCGCTCTGCGAGGACTATTGGGTCACACTCTCACACCACCATGTCTTAATAACTTGTCCTGTCTATCAATAGACACATAAGGTTCACTGCTGGCGTGTACACTGCACCAACATACACACACACACACACACCACGAACTATGACTTGAGCCCTGCAACCACACACACACACACACACACACACACACACACACACACACACACACACACACACACACACACACACACACACACTGAAAGTTTCACCTCTGACAGTCTCTATCTCTTCACCTTGTAAGGAAATTAATCATTCGCACCATCTTCAATCTAAATTATACTTGCACTTAATCCCAGGTCCACTAACCTCTACCTTCACTAACCTCTACCTTCACTAACCTCTACCTTCACTAACCTCCACCTTCACTAACCTCTACCTTCACTAACCTCTACCTTCACTAACCTCTACCTTCACTAACCTCTACCTTCACTAACCTCTACCTTCACTAACCTCCACCTTCACTAACCTCTACCTTCACTAACCTCTACCTTCACTAACCTCTACCTTCACTAACCTCCACCTTCACTAACCTCTACCTTCAGTAACCTCCACCTTCACTAACCTCTACCTTCACACTTCAGCTGCTCCTGATCTCCGCACATTCCTACTGTTGTACATCCCATATTGCAGCGCTGTGTCGCCCTTAGGTTTAAATTATTTTAATATAACTCTCATCATATTTCCTCTCTTATTTCTTTCCTTAGTTCACTCGGCAATAAAGCAACAATTCAGTCCAATTGTTGAGAACTTTGGACATCTGCTTCTTCCTCTGTTTCATCCACCTGTTGATTTCTCCTTCCTTTGCTCTCCCATTTTTTATTTTCTCGTATTCGTTCCCCCTTTACCTGTCCCTCGGGTAGCCAGACACCTCTCCAGTGTCAGTGAGGCGCTTCCCACCACACATTGCTTCACATTCCTCAACACTGAGTAGTGTTGACTCCTCCCTAGTTGTCACTACTTCCTCTTCTCGAACCCTTCAGGGGACGTGGGGTGAGGAAGAGCAGCCACGTGACCATTACTTGGATGTAGTCTGATTGCCTTCTATTACGAACACGGGTGTAGACTGGTGGCCTGCCCACCTGGCTGTGGCACGATTACCAAGGTAGGAACGACCAAAAAACGCAGCAGAGGGAGTAAATACTTAGATTTCCTTCAATCAGCAAGCAATGTACAGTATATGTACAATAAGGCAAATTCAAGCAAGAGACACGGTGAGAACCATAGTGACCAGACTGAGAGGTAAATCTGCCAAGTTGATTCATGGGTGTACCACATCGCTTCACAGCTTTGGCGGGGCTCTTCCTTGTGATTGACTGGCTGAAGCAAGGTGCTAGCATAACAAAGGAGCCCCTACTCGTTATACTCTTAGCACCTGGTTTCGTGCTCGGGAGGGTATGCCTATATGGGTGTGTGACATACTCTGAATAAAATGTAACATACTCTTAGCATGCCACACCTCTCATTTCCCAGGGGCTGTGTGATCCCTACAGATTTATCGTTCTTCTCTTCCCCAAATAATGATCATCTCTTGGCGTCTCGCATTATGTGGCCAGTAATATGGTCACTATCTTGAACACTATGCGCTTACTTGTACACTTATTGAGGAATATAGAGATAGACAGTAAAATAACCTATGTGATATGTCAAGATATCTTACTGATGAAAATAAGATACCAGATATATTTAGCAACTTTCATGAATTTACTTGTAACAGATAAGTGAACTGTAGATATAAATCCAGATGTACTCCTGTTAACCCTTGTAAGGCAGAGTGTCCAGGTCTGTTGTGTATCCATACGATCTTGTACCACCATCCACAGCATGATACAGGGTGCAAACGATGATGAAGGGTGCACAGCATGCTACATGGTGCACAGGATGATACAGGGTACACAGGATGATGAAGGGTGCACAGGATGATACTGGGTGCACAGGATGATGCAGGGTGCACAGGATGATGAAGGGTGCACAGCATGCTACATGGTGCACAGGATGATACAGGGTACACAGGATGATGAAGGGTGCACAGGATGATACTGGGTGCACAGGATGATGCAGGGTGCACAGGATGATGAACGGTGCACAGCATGCTACAGGGTGCACAGGATGATACAGGGTACACAGGATGATGAAGGGTGCACAGGATGATACTGGGTGCACAGGATGATGCAGGGTGCACAGGATGATGAAGGGTGCACAGGATGATACTGGGTGCACAGGATGATGCAGGGTGCACAGGATGATGAAGGGTGCACAGCATGATACAGGGTGCACAGGATGATACAGGGTGCACAGGATGAAGGGTGCACAGCATGATACAGGGTGCACAGGATGATACAGGGTGCACAGGATGATGAAGGGTGCACAGCATGATACTGGGTGCACAGGATGATGCAGGGTGCACAGGATAATGAAGGGTGCACAGCATGATACAGGGTGCACAGGATGATACAGGGTGCACAGGATGAAGGGTGCACAGCATGATACAGGGTGCACAGGATGATACAGGGTGCACAGCATGAAGGGTGCACAGCATGACACGGTGCACAGGATGATACAGGGTACACAGGATGATGAAGGGTGCACAGGATGATACTGGGTGCACAGGATGATGCAGCGTGCACAGGATGATGAAGGGTGCACAGCATGATACAGGGTGCACAGGATGATACAGGGTGCACAGGATGAAGGGTGCACAGCATGATACAGGGTGCACAGGATGATACAGGGTGCACAGCATGAAGGGTGCACAGCATGACACGGTGCACAGGATGATACAGGGTGCACAGGATGATGAAGGGTGCACAGCATGATACAGGGTGCACAGGATGATGAAGGGTGCACAGCATGATGAAGGGTGCACAGCATGATACAGGGTGCACAGGATGATACAGGGTGCACAGCATAATGAAGGGTGCACAGCATGATACAGGGTGCACAGAATGATAAAGGGTGCACAGGATGATAAAGGGTGCACAGCATGATACAGGATGCACAGGATGAAGGGTGCACAGCATGATACAGGGTGCACAGGATGATAAAGGGTGCACAGGATGATGAAGGGTGCACAGCATGATACAGGATGCAAAGGATGAAGGGTGCACAGCATAATACAGGGTGCACAGGATGAAGGGTGCACAGCATGATACAGGGTGCACAGGATGATGAAGGGCTCACAGAATGATACAGGGTGCACAGGACGATACAGGGTGCACAGGATAATACAGGGTGCACAGGATGATACAGGGTACACAGGATGATGAAGGGTGCACAGGATGATGCAGGGTGCACAGGATGATGAAGGGTGCACAGCATGATACAGGGTACACAAGATGAAGGGTACACAGGATGATACTGGGTGCACAGGATGATACAGGGTACACAGGATGATACAGAGTGCACAGGATGATGAAGGGTGCATAGGATGATACAGGGTGCACAGGGTGATACAGGGTGCACAGGATGATACAGGGTGCACAGGATGATGAAAGGTGCACAGGATGATACAGGGTACACAGGAGGATACAGGGTAGTCAGGATGATACAGGGTACATAGGATGATACAGGGTACACAGGATGATACAGGGTGCACAGGATGATAAAGGATGCACAGGATGATACAGGGTGCACAGGATGACACAGAAGGCACAGGGTGCACAGGATGATACAGGGTGCACAGGATGATACAGGACCACAGGATGATACAGAATACACAGGATGATACATGGTACACAGGATGATACAAGGTACACATGATGATACAGGGTGCACAGGATGATACAGAGTACACAGGACGATACAGGGTGCACAGGACGATACAGGGTACACAGGATGATACAGGGTACACAAGATGATACAGGGTGCACAGGATGATACAGGGTGCACAGGGATGGCACAGGGTGCACAGGGATGATACACGATGCAGAGGATGATACAGGGTGCACAGGATGATACAGGGTGTATAGGGTGATACAGTATGATATAGGGTACACAGGGATGATAAAAGGGTACACAGGATGATACAGGGTACACAGGATGATACAGGGTGCACAGGATGATTCAGGGGCAGAGGATGATACAGGGTACAGAGGATGATACGAGGTGCACAGGATGATATAGGGTGCACAGGATGATACAGGGTGCACAGGATGATACAGGATACACAGGATGATACAGGGTGCACAGAATGATACGTGGTACATAGGAGGATGATACAGGGTGCACAGGATGATACAGGGTACCCAGGATGATACAGGGTGCACATGATGATACAGGGTACTCAGGATGATACAGGGTGCACAGGATGATACAGGGTGCACAGGATGATACAGGGTGCACAGGATGATACAGGGTGCACAGGATGATGCAGGGTATACAGGATGATACAGGGTATACAGGGTGCACAGGATGATACTGGGTACACAGGATGATGCAGGGTGCACAGGATGATACAGGGTGCACAGGATAATACAGGGTGCACAGGATGATACAGGGTGCTCAGGATGATACAGGGTATACAGAGTGCACAGGATGATACAGGGTGCACAGGATGATACAGGGTATACAGGGTGCACAGGATGATACAGGGTACACAGGACGATACAGGGTGCACAGGATGATACAGGGTGCACAGGATGATACAGGGTATACAGGGTGCACAGGATGATACAGGGTACACAGGATGATACAGGGTGCACAGGATGATACAGGGTATACAGGGTGCACAGGATGATACAGGGTGCACAGAATGATACAGGGTGCACAGGATGATACAGGGTACACAGGATGATACAGGTTATACAGGGTGCACAGGAAAATACAGGGTACACAGGATGATACAGGGTGCACAGGATGATACAGGATGCACAGGATGATACAGGGTGCACAGGATGATACAGGGTGCGCAGGATGATACAGGGTGCACAGGATGATACAGGTTGCACAGAAGGATACAGGGTATACAGGATGATGCAGGGTGCACAGGATGATACAGGGTGCACAGGATGATACAGGGTGCACAGGATGATACAGTGTGCACAGGATGATACAGGGTATACAGGTTGCACAGGATGATACAGGGTGCACAGGATGTTACAGGGTGCACAGGATGATACAGGGTGCACAGGATGATACAGGGTACACAGGATGATACAGGGTGCACATGATGATACAGGTTGCACAGAAGGATACAGGGTATACAGGATGATGCAGGGTGCACAGGATGATACAGGGTGCACAGGATGATACAGGGTGCACAGGATGATACAGTGTGCACAGGATGATACAGGGTATACAGGTTGCACAGGATGATACAGGGTGCACAGGATGTTACATGGTGCACAGGATGATACAGGGTGCACAGGATGATACAAGGTACACAGGATGATACAGGGTGCACATGATACAGGGTACACAGGATGATACAGGGTGCACAGGATGATACAGGGTGCGCAGGATGATACAGGGTACACAGGATGATACAGGGTGCACAGGATGATACAGAGTATACAGGGTGCACAGGATGATACAGGGTATACAGGGTGCAGAGGATAATACAGGGCACAAAGGATGATACAGGGTGCACAGGATGATGCAGGGTGCACAGGATGATACAGGGTACACAGGGTGATACAGGGTGCACAGGATGATACAGGGTGCACAGGATGATACAGGGTACACAGGATGATACAGGGTGCACAGGATGATACAGGGTGCACAGGATGATACAGGGTGCACAGGATGATACAGGGTATACAGGATGATACAGGGTACACATTATGATACAGGGTGCACAGGATGATACAGGGTGCACAGGATGATACAAGGTGCACAGGATGATACAGGGTACACAGGATGATACAGGGTGCACAGGATGATACAGGGTATACAGGGTGCACAGGATGATACAGGGTATACAGGGTGCACAGGATGATACAGGGTACACAGGATGATACAGAGTACACAGGATGATACAGGGTGCACAGGATGATACAGGGTCCACAGGATGATACAGGGTATACACGATGATACAGGGTGCACATGATGATACAGGGTACACAGGATGATACAGGTTATACAGGGTGCACAGGAAAATACAGGGTACACAGGATGATACAGGGTGCACAGGATGATACAGGATGCACAGGATGATACAGGGTGCACAGGATGATACAGGGTGCGCAGGATGATACAGGGTGCACAGGATGATACAGGTTGCACAGAAGGATACAGGGTATACAGGATGATGCAGGGTGCACAGGATGATACAGGGTGCACAGGATGATACAGGGTGCACAGGATGATACAGTGCACAGGATGATACAGGGTATACAGGTTGCACAGGATGATACAGGGTGCACAGGATGTTACAGGGTGCACAGGATGATACATACAGGGATACAGGGTACACAGGATGATACAGTGTGCACAGGATGATACAGGGATGATACAGGGTGCACAGGATGATACAGGGTGCACAGGATGATACAGGGTACATGCACAGAAGGATACAGGGGGTGCACACAGGGATGATTACAGGGTGCACAGGATGTTACAGGGTGCACAGGATGATACAGGGTGCACAGGATGATACAGGGTACACAGGATGATACAGGGTGCACATGATGATACAGGGTACACAGGATGATACAGGGTGCACAGGATGATACAGGGTATACAGGATGATGCAGGGTGCACAGGATGTAGTGTGCACAGGATGATACAGGGTATACAGGTTGCACAGGATGATACAGGGTGCACAGGATGTTACAGGGTGCACAGGATGATGCACAGGATGATACAGGGTACACACAGGATGAGGGTACACAGGATGATACAGGGTGCACAGATGATACAGGGATACAGGATGATGCATACAGGATGATACAGGGTATGCAGGATGATACAGGGTATACAGGATGATACAGGGTGCACAGGATGATACAGGGTATACAGGATGATACAGGGTGCACAGGATGATACAGGGTATACAGGATGATACAGGGTATACAGGATGATACAGGGTGCACAGGATGCACAGGATGATACAGGGTGCACAGGATGATACAGGGTATACAGGATGATACAGGGTGCACAGGATGATACAGGGTATACAGGATGATACAGGGTGCACAGGATGATACAGGGTATACAGGATGATACAGGGTACACAGGATGATACAGGGTGCACAGGATGATACAGGGTATACAGGATGATACAGGGTGCACAGGATGATACAGGGTATACAGGATGATACAGGGTATACAAGATGATACAGGGTGCACAGGATGATACAGGATGCACAGGATGATACAGGGTGCACAGGATGATACAGGATATACAGGATGATACAGGGTGCACAGGATGATACAGGGTATACAGGATGATACAGGGTGCACAGGATGATACAGGGTGCACAGGATGATACAGGGTATACAGGATGATACAGGGTACACAGGATGATACAGAGTGCACAGGATGATACTGGGTATACAGGGTGCACAGGATGATACAGGGTGCACAGGATGATACAGGGTACACAAGATGATACAGGGTGCACAGGATGATACAGGGTGCACAGGATGATACAGGGTGCACAGGATGATACAGGGTATACTGGATGATACAGGGTACACAGGATGATACAGGGTGCACAGGATGATACAGGGTGCACAGGATGATACAAGGTGCACAGGATGATACAGGGTACACAGGATGATACAGGGTGCACAGGATGATACAGGGTATACAGGGTGCACAGGATGATACAGGGTATACAGGGTGCACAGGATGATACAGGGTACACAGGATGATACAGGGTACACAGGATGATACAGGGTGCACAGGATGATACATTGTCCACAGGATGATACAGGGTATACAGGATGATACAGGGTGCACAGGATGGTACAATGTGCACAGGATGATACAGTGTACACAGGATGATACAGGGTGCACAGGATGATACAGGGTGCACAGGATGATACAGGGTATACAGGGTGCACAGGATGATACAGGGTACACAGGATGATACAGGGTACACAGGATGATACAGGGTGCACAGGATGATACAGGGTGCACAGGATGATACAGGGTACACAGGATGATACAGGGTGCACAGGATGATACAGGGTGCACAGGATGATACAGGGTGCACAGGATGATACAGGGTACACAGGATGATACAGGGTGCACAGGATGATGCAGGGTGCACAGGATGATACAGGGTACACAGGATGATACAGGGTGCACAGGATGATACAGGGTGCACAGGATGATACAGGGTGCACAGGATGATACAGGGTGCACAGGATGATACAGGGTGCACAGGATGATACAGGGTGCACAGGATGATACAGGGTGCACAGGATGATACAGGGTGCACTGGATGATACAGGGTATACAGGATGATACAGGGTGCACAGGATGATACAGGGTGCACAGGATGATACAGGGTGCACAGGATGATACAGGGTGCACAGGATGATACAGGGTGCACAGGATGATACAGGGTATACAGGATGATACAGGGTACACAGGATGATACAGGGTGCACAGGATGATACAGGGTATACAGGATGATACAGGGTGCACAGGATGATACAGGGTATACAGGATGATACAGGGTATACAGGATGATACAGGGTGCACAGGATGATACAGGATGATACAGGGTGCACAGGATGATACAGGGTATGCAGGATGATACAGGGTATACAGGATGATACAGGGTGCACAGGATGATACAGGGTATACAGGATGATACAGGGTGCACAGGATGATACAGGGTATACAGGATGATACAGGGTATACAGGATGATACAGGGTGCACAGGATGATACAGGATGCACAGGATGATACAGGGTGCACAGGATGATACAGGGTATACAGGATGATACAGGGTGCACAGGATGATACAGGGTATACAGGATGATACAGGGTGCACAGGATGATACAGGGTATACAGGATGATACAGGGTATACAGGATGATACAGGGTGCACAGGATGATACAGGGTATACAGGATGATACAGAGTGCACAGGATGATACAGGGTATACAGGATGATACAGGGTATACAGGATGATACAGGGTGCACAGGATGATACAGGGTATACAGGATGATACAGGGTGCACAGGATGATACAGGGTATACAGGATGATACAGGGTATACAGGATGATACAGGGTGCACAGGATGATACAGGATGCACAGGATGATACAGGGTGCACAGGATGATACAGGGTGCACAGGATGATACAGGGTATACAGGATGATACAGGGTGCACAGGATGATACAGGGTATACAGGATGATACAGGGTGCACAGGATGATACAGGGTATACAGGATGATACAGGGTGCACAGGATGATACAGGGTGCACAGGATGATACAGGGTGCACAGGATGATACAGGGTATACAGGATGATACAGGGTGCACAGGATGATACAGGGTATACAGGTTGATACAGGGTGCACAGGATGATACAGGGTGCACAGGATGATACAGGGTACACAGGATATTACTGGGTATACCTTGAAGAGTGTGCGGATGACTTAAACAATGCTACAAAGGAAGGTTTTCTCCAAGCCAGAACACTAGGCACAACACTCCGGGGCAACATGAACACTAGGCACAACACTCCGGGGCAACATGAACACTAGGCACAACACTCCGGGGCAACATGAACCCTAGGCACAACACTCCGGGGCAACATGAACACTAGGCACAACACTCCGGGGCAACATGAACACTAGGCACAACACTCCGGGGCAACATGAACACTAGGCACAACACTCCGGGGCAACATGAACACTAGGCACAACACTCCTGGGCAACATGAACACTAGGCACAACACTCCGGGGCAACATGAACACCAGGCACAACACTCCGGGGCAACATGAACACTAGGCACAACACTCCGGGGCAACATGAACACTAGGCAGAACACTCCGGGGCAACATGAACAGACGCACCGCCGAAATCATTCGCAGCAGTTACCACAGCGAATGTTCAACAGAAGATCAGACTTACTAGGAAACTACAAACACTCTACGATAATAGTAATTGGAAAAGTTTAGGAAGACCTGAAATTATTCAAAATCTTTCATCTCGTCCACTGTCAACCACAGAAACTGAAGCCCTCAGCTTAGGCCTCAAATTCGCAACAGGAATTACGAAACCAAAACAAGACCTCAATTTCATCGCCAAAAACTACAGACACAATGACTCCGACTTCCAAAAAGGCTATCTTCAAGGCATCATCTCAGCAGCCATCTCAACACGCAGCTCCCCAGTCATACCTCGACGTTACATCAATGCACTCAAAGGTTTAGCAGAAGACACTACCATCAGGGTCACCACCGCTGATAAAGGAGGTGGTGTTGTTATCATGAACACTGACGATTACAGGAACAAAATGCTCAATCTACTTAATGACCCAGATACCTACAAACCTCTCACAACTAACCAAGTGGACAACCTTACTAAAACTTTTCTTCAAAGGACTCGCCGCATTCTGAGGGGCTCAGAACAAGGGAAGAAACTTCTGCATACCATGCCCAGCAACCCCAGACCTGCCAGAATGTACGGCCTGCCAAAAACTCACAAGCCTGGTATCCCACTGAGGCCCATATCCTCGGGAATAGGCAGTGCTCCCCACCAGCTCTCAGGAATTCTCGCAAAACACCTCTCTAAACTCTTGGGTACTATCAGTCCAGCACATCTCAAACACTCGGGTGATCTTCTCAATCGCATTCGCAACATCAACATCAGGAACAAGAAACTTTCCAGCCTTGACGTGACTTCCCTATTCACCAAAGTACTTACTACACAAGCCATCGATCTCTTGCGCAGGAAAATTGACGATTCACTTGATCTTCCCATTCCAGCCAGCGATTTCATCGACCTTGTTGAACTACGTGTTGGCTTTACGTGTTTCTCTTTCGAAAATCACCTCTTTCAGCAGACTTTTGGACTATCCATGGGTTCGCCACTCAGTGCGGTCCTGGCTAACCTATACATGGAACATCTAGAAGCCGAACGTTTCTCCACCATTATTCCTTCGTCTGTCACCTGGCTCCGTTATGTTGACGACATTCTCCTCATAACTCCTAAACGCTTCAACGTTCAAGCTCTCCAAGACAAGCTCAACTAGGTCGAGCCTTCAATCCAGTTCACACTTGAAGAAGTTGACAACACTCTTCCTTTCCTTGATGTTCTGCTCTGCAAAGCTGACAACGAACTTCGTTTTAAAGTCTATCGAAAACCCACCAACCAAAACGATCTTCTCCACTTCTACTCTCACCATGACACCAAAACTAAACGTGGTGTAATTATAGGCTTCTTCCTGCGTGCACTCAGAATCTGCAGCAATGAGTTTCTTGAAGAAGAATGCACGATAATTGAACAAGTATTTTCTAAACTCCACTATCCTCGTCACTTCATCAGAGACTGCAGACGACGGGCATTAAACATCTGATTCAACACACCCAGAGAAGACACTACCGAGAAGAGATACATAGTCCTCCCCACCAACTCCATTGCCAAACACGTTTCCAACATCTTTTCCAATACCTCATTCCAAGTATCTACCTCCACAACCACGACCATCAAGGACATTACCAGTGATAGACAGGACAAGCTTCCACCCTCTGCAGGGGTATACATAATCCCTTGTAATGACTGCAACAAATTATACGTGGGCGAAACATCAAGGGACCTCCAAACACGTATTTCAGAACACCAGTACGCAAGCAGGTCTGACGACACAAGGAATGCCTGTGTACAACACCGTAATTCACACAACCACTTGATAAACTCAAGACTTATCGCCACAGAAGACAACACTCAATACCGAAGAATCGTGGAATCATCACTTACTTCTATATCCGACAACTCAACCAGAATAGTGGCTTCTATAACATAGCTGAACCACTTGCCAAGAAACTTCTTCATCGCTATCCCACATAAGAACACAGGAATGGAAGAACACTGTAGAAGGTCTGCTCGCAAACTTATCCAATCTCCTTTCCAAGCTACCCAAGATTTTAGACTCTATAACCCCACTCGGTACATCATCAGATGCAGCATTCTCCACCTGACCTCAGCATTCTGAACCTGACTATAAATACTCGCGTCCCTTCCACCCCAGGTAGATGATCTGTTTGTGACTTGAAAAAGCTCACTGTGTGGGCGAAACGTAGTCAATAAAGGATCACATTATACTGCATATGTGTTTATATTTCCAGAGTATACAGGGTGCACAGGATGATACAGGGTACACAGGATGACACAGGGTGCACAGGATGATACAGGGTGCACAGGATGATACAGGGTGCACAGGATGATACAGGGTGCACAGGATGATACAGGGTGCACAGGATGATACAGGGTGCACAGGATGATACAGGGTGCACAGGATGATACAGGGTGCACAGGATGATACAGGGTGCACAGGATGATACAGGATGCACAGGATGATACAGGATGCACAGGATGATGCAGGGTGCACAGGATGATACAGGGTGCACAGGATGATGCAGGGTGCACAGGATGATACAGGGTGCACAGGATGATACAGGGTGCACAGGATGATACAGGGTGCACAGGATGATACAGGGTGCACAGGATGATACAGGGTGCACAGGATGATACAGGGTGCACAGGATGATACAGGATGCACAGGATGATACAGGGTGCACAGGATGATACAGGGTGCACAGGATGATACAGGGTGCACAGGATGATACAGGGTGCACAGGATGATACAGGGTGCACAGGATGATACAGGGTGCACAGGATGATACAGGGTGCACAGGATGATACAGGGTGCACAGGATGATACAGGGTGCACAGGATGATACAGGGTGCACAGGATGCACAGGATGATACAGGGTGCACAGGATGATACAGGGTGCACAGGATGATACAGGGTGCACAGGATGATACAGGGTGCACAGGATGATACAGGGTGCACAGGATGATACAGGGTGCACAGGATGATACAGGGTGCACAGGATGATACAGGGTGCACAGGATGACACAGGGTGCACAGGATGATACAGGGTGCACACAGGGTGCACAGGATGATACAGGGTGCACAGGATGATACAGGGTGCACAGGATGATACAGGGTGCACAGGATGATACAGGGTGCACAGGATGATACAGGGTGCACAGGATGATACAGGGTGCACAGGATGATACAGGGTGCACAGGATGATACAGGGTGCACAGGATGATACAGGGTGCACAGATGATACAGGGTGATACAGGGTGCACAGGATGATACAGGGTGCACAGGATGATACAGGGTGCACAGGATGATACAGGGTGCACAGGATGATACAGGGTGCACAGGATGATACAGGGTGCACAGGATGATACAGGGTGCACAGGATGATACAGGGTGCACAGGATGATACAGGGTGCACAGGATGATACAGGGTGCACAGGATGATACAGGGTGCACAGGATGATACAGGGTGCACAGGATGATACAGGGTGCACAGGATGATACAGGGTGCACAGGATGATACAGGGTGCACAGGATGATACAGGGTGCACAGGATGATACAGGGTGCACAGGATGATACAGGGTGCACAGGATGATACAGGGTGCACAGGATGATACAGGGTGCACAGGATGATACAGGGTGCACAGGATGATGCACAGGATGATACAGGGTGCACAGGATGATACAGGGTGCACAGGATGATACAGGGTGCACAGGATGATACAGGGTGCACAGGATGATACAGGGTGCACAGGATGATACAGGGTGCACAGGATGATACAGGGTGCACAGGATGATACATGATCCAGGGTGCACAGGATGATACAGTGTGCACAGGATGATACAGGGTGCACAGGATGATACAGGGTGCACAGGATGATACAGGGTGCACAGGATGATACAGATACAGGGTGCACAGGGTGCACAGGATGATACAGGGTGCACAGGATGATACAGGGTGCACAGGATGATACAGGGTGCACAGGATGATACAGGGTGCACAGGATGATACAGGGTGCACAGGATGATACAGGGTGCACAGGATGATACAGGGTGCACAGGATGATACAGGGTGCACAGGATGATACAGGGTGCACAGGATGATACAGGGTGCACAGGATGATACAGGGTGCACAGGATGATACAGGGTGCACAGGATGATACAGGGTGCACAGGATGATACAGGGTGCACAGGATGATACAGGGTGCACAGGATGATACAGGGTGCACAGGATGATACAGGGTGCACAGGATGATACAGGGTGCACAGGATGATACAGGGTGCACAGGATGATACAGGGTGCACAGGATGATACAGGGTGCACAGGATGATACAGGGTGCACAGGATGATACAGGGTGCACAGGATGATACAGGGTGCACAGGATGATACAGGGTGCACAGGATGATACAGGGTGCACAGGATGATACAGGGTACACAGGATGACACAGGGTGCACAGGATGATACAGGGTGCACAGGATGATACAGGGTGCACAGGATGATACAGGGTGCACAGGATGATACAGGGTGCACAGGATGATACAGGGTGCACAGGATGATACAGGGTGCACAGGATGATACAGGGTACACAGGATGACACAGGGTGCACAGGATGATACAGGGTGCACAGGATGATACAGGGTGCACAGGATGATACAGGGTGCACAGGATGATACAGGGTGCACAGGATGATACAGGGTGCACAGGATGGATACATTTAATGCAACAAATAGATGAAACAGTGAAAAAATAGGTTCCGAAGATTTATCCGAAAAAAATAAAAAGTGGGAACTATGAGGGAAGTCTCGTGTCTCAGCTCCTGGGCCGGTCTCGTGTCTCAGCTCCTGGGCCGGCCTCGTGTGTCAGCTCCTGGGCCGGCCTCGTGTCTCAGCTCCTGGGCCGGCCTCGTGTCTCTGCTCCTGGGCCGGTCTCGTGTCTCAGCTCCTGGGCCGGTCTCGTGTCTCAGCTCCTGGGCCGGGCTCGTGTCTCAGCTCCTGGGCCGGGCGCGTGTCTCGGCGCCGGGGCCGGTCTCGTGTCTCAGCTCCTGGGCCGGCCTCGTGTCTCAGCTCCTGGGCCGGCCTCGTGTCTCAGCTCCTGAGCCGGCCTCGTGTCTCAGCTCCTGGGCCGGTCTCGTGTCTCAGCTCCTGGGCCGGCCTCGTGTCTCAGCTCCTGGGCCGGCCTCGTGTGTCAGCTCCTGGGCCGGTCTCGTGTCTCAGCTCCTGGGCCGGCCTCGTGTGTCAGCTCCTGGGCCGGCCTCGTGTCTCAGCTCCTGGGCCGGTCTCGTGTCTCAGCTCCTGGGCCGGCCTCGTGTGTCAGCTCCTGGGCCGGCCTCGTGTCTCAGCTCCTGGGCCGGCCTCGTGTCTCAGCTCCTGAGCCGGCCTCGTGTCTCAGCTCCTGAGCCGGCCTCGTGTCTCAGCTCCTGGGCCAGTCTCGCGTCTCAGCTCCTGGGCCGGTCTCGGGGATCAGCTCCTGGGCCGGCCTCGTGTCTCAGCTCCTGGGCCGCGCTCGTGTCTCAGCTCCTGGGCCTGTCTCGTGTCTCAGCTCCTGGGTCGGTCTCGTGTCTCAGCTCCTGGGCCGTCCTCGTGTCTCAGCTCCTGGGCCGGTCTCGTGTCTCAGCTCCTGGGCCGGTCTCGTGTCTCAGCTCCTGGGTCGGTCTCGTGTCTCAGCTCCTGGGTCGGTCTCGTGTCTCAGCTCCTGGGCCGGTCTCGTGTCTCACTTCCTGGGCCGGCCTCGTGTCTCACTTCCTGGGCCGGTCTCGTGTCTCAGCTCCTGGGCCGGCCTCGTGTCTCAGCTCCTGGGCCGGCCTCGTGTCTCAGCTCCTGGGCCGGTCTCGTGTCTCAGCTCCTGGGCCGGTCTCGTGTCTCAGCTCCTTGGCCGGCCTCGTGTCTCAGCTCCTGGGCCGGTCTCGTGTCTCAGCTCCTGGGCCGGCCTCGTGTCTCAGCTCCTGGGCCGGTCTCGTGTCTCAGCTCCTGGGCCGGTCTCGTGTCTCAGCTCCTGGGCCGGCCTCGTGTCTCAGCTCCTGGGCCGGCCTCGTGTCTCAGCTCCTGGGCCGGTCTCGTGTCTCAGCTCCTGGGCCGGCCTCGTGTCTCAGCTCCTGGGCCGGTCTCGTGTCTCAGCTCCTGGGCCGGCCTCGTGTCTCTGCTCCTGGGCCGGTCTCGTGTCTCAGCTCCTGGGCCGGTCTCGTGTCTCAGCTCCTGGGCCGGTCTCGTGTCTCAGCTCCTGGGCCGGTCTCGTGTCTCAGCTCCTGGGCCGGTCTCGTGTCTCAGCTCCTGAGCCGGCCTCGTGTCTCAGCTCCTGGGCCGGCCTCGTGTCTCAGCTCCTGAGCCGGCCTCGTGTCTCAGCTCCTGGGCCGGTCTCGTGTCTCAGCTCCTGGGCCGGCCTCGTGTCTCAGCTCCTGGGCCGGCCTCGTGTGTCAGCTCCTGGGCCGGTCTCGTGTCTCAGCTCCTGGGCCGGCCTCGTGTCTCAGCTCCTGGGCCGGCCTCGTGTCTCAGCTCCTGGGCCGGTCTCGGGTCTCAGCTCCTGGGCCGGCCTCGTGTGTCAGCTCCTGGGCCGGCCTCGTGTCTCAGCTCCTGGGCCGGCCTCGTGTCTCAGCTCCTGAGCCGGCCTCGTGTCTCAGCTCCTGAGCCGGCCTCGTGTCTCAGCTCCTGGGCCAGTCTCGCGTCTCAGCTCCTGGGCCGGTCTCGTGTCTCAGCTCCTGGGCCGGCCTCGTGTCTCAGCTCCTGGGCCGGCCTCGTGTCTCAGCTCCTGGGCCGGTCTCGTGTCTCAGCTCCTGGGTCGGTCTCGTGTCTCAGCTCCTGGGCCGTCCTCGTGTCTCAGCTCCTGGGCCGGTCTCGTGTCTCAGCTCCTGGGCCGGTCTCGTGTCTCAGCTCCTGGGTCGGTCTCGTGTCTCAGCTCCTGGGTCGGTCTCGTGTCTCAGCTCCTGGGCCGGTCTCGTGTCTCACTTCCTGGGCCGGCCTCGTGTCTCACTTCCTGGGCCGGTCTCGTGTCTCAGCTCCTGGGCCGGCCTCGTGTCTCAGCTCCTGGGCCGGCCTCGTGTCTCAGCTCCTGGGCCGGTCTCGTGTCTCAGCTCCTGGGCCGGTCTCGTGTCTCAGCTCCTTGGCCGGCCTCGTGTCTCAGCTCCTGGGCCGGTCTCATGTCTCAGCTCCTGGGCCGGCCTCGTGTCTCAGCTCCTGGGCCGGTCTCGTGTCTCAGCTCCTGGGCCGGTCTCGTCTCTCAGCTCCTGGGCCGGCCTCGTGTCTCAGCTCCTGGGCCGGTCTCGTGTCTCAGCTCCTGGGCCGGCCTCGTGTCTCAGCTCCTGGGCCGGTCTCGTGTCTCAGCTCCTGGGCCGGTCTCGTGTCTCAGGTCCTGGGCCGGCCTCGTGTCTCAGCTCCTGGGCCGGTCTCTTGTCTCAGCTCCTGGGCCGGCCTCGTGTCTCAGCTCCTGGGCCGGTCTCGTGTCTCAGCTCCTGGGCCGGTGTCGTCTCTCAGCTTCTGGGCCGGCCTCGTGTCTCAGCTCCTGGGCCGGTCTCGTGTCTCAGCTCCTGGGCCGGCCTCGTGTCTCAGCTCCTGGGCCGGTCTCGTGTCTCAGCTCCTGGGCCGGCCTCGTGTCTCAGCTCCTGGGCCGGTCTCGTGTCTCAACTCCTGGGCCGGTCTCGTGTCTCAGCTCCTGGGCCGGTCTCGTGTCTCAGCTCCTGGGCCGGTCTCGTGTCTCAGCTCCTGGGCCGGTCTCGTGTCTCAGCTCCTGGGCCGGCCTCGTGTCTCTGCTCCTGGGCCAGTCTCGTGTCTCAGCTCCTGGGTCGGTCTCGTGTCTCGGCTCCTGGGCCGGTCTCGTGTCTCAGCTCCTGGGCCTGTCTCGTGTCCCAGCTCCTGGGCCGGTCTCGTGTCTCAGCTCCTGGGCTGGTCTCGTGTTTCAGTTCCTGGGCGGGTCTCGTGTCTCAGCTCCTGGGTCTGTCTCGTGTCCCAGCTCCTGAGCCGGTCTCGTGTCTCAGCTCCTGGGCCGGTCTCGTGTTTCAATTCCTGGGCCGGTCTCGTGTCTCAGCTCCTGGGTCGGTCTCTGTATTACTCTTGAACGCTCGTATGTTTTCCTGGCCTTTTTGGTCCTGTCGTACCTAATTCTGAATCCAAGTATGGAATATAATTCAGCCTCTCTTGCTTCATTTCTGCCTTAAATGAGGTCTTCCTTACTGAAGGACATATTCACTAATAAGCCAGATATATTCACAGACAAGTTAGTCATATTCACTGATAGGTCAGTCGTATTCACTGACAGGTCAGTCATATTCACTGACAGGTCAGTCATATTCACTAACAGGTCAGTCATATTCACCGACTTGTCAGCCATATTCACTGACATGTTAGTCATATTCACTGACAGGTCAGTCATATTCACTAACAGGTCAGTCATATTCACCGACTTGTCAGCCATATTCACTGACATGTTAGTCATATTCACTGATAATTCAGTCATTCACTGACAGGTCAGTCATATTCACTGACAGTTCAGTCATATTCACTTACAGGTCAGTCATATTTACTGACATGTCAGTCATATTCACTGACAAGTCAGTCATATTATCTGACAGGTCAGTCATATTCACTGACAGGTCAATCACATTCACTAACAGATCAGTCATATTCAATGACAGGCCAGTCATATTCACTGACAGATCAGTCATATTCACTGATAGATCAGTCATATTCACTGACAAGTCAGTCATATTCACTGACAAGTCAGTCATATTCACTGACAAGTCAGTCATATTCACTGACAAGTCAGTCATATTCACTGACATCTCAGTCATATTCACTGACAGGTCAGTCATATTCACTGACAGGTCAATCATATTCACTGACAAGTCAGTCATATTCACTGATAGGTCAGTCATATTCACTAACAGGTTAGTCATATTCACTAACAGGTTAGTCATATTCACTAACAGGTCAGTCATATTCACTGATAGATCAGTCATATTCACTGACAAGTCAGTCATATTCACTGACAGGTCAGTCATATTCACTAACAGGTCAGTCATATTCACTGATATGTCATTAATATTCACTGACATGTCAGTCATATTCACTGACAGGTCAGTCATATTCACTGACAAATCAGTCATAGTCGCTGACAGGTCAGTCATTTTCACTGACAGGTCAGTCGTGTTCACTGAAAAGTCAGTCATATTCACTGACAGGTCAGTCATATTACTAACAGGTCATATTCACTGACATGTCAGTCATATTCACTGACAAGTCAGTCATATTCACTGACAAGTCAGTCATATTCACTGACAAGTCAGTCATATTCACTGACAAGTCAGTCATATTCAATATCAGGTCAGTCATATTCACTAACAGATCAGTCATATTCAGTGACAGGTCAGTCATATTCACTGACAAGTCAGTCATATTCACTGACAAGTCAGTCATATTCACTGACAGGTCAGTCATATTCACTGACAAGTCAGTCATATTCACTGACAAGTCAGTCATATTCAATAACAGGTCAATCATATTCACTAACAGATCAGTCATATTCAGTGACAGGTCAGTCATATTCACTGACAGGTCAGTCATATTCACTGACAAGTCAGTCATATTCACTGACAAGTCAGTCATATTCACTGACAAGTCATATTCACTGACAAGTCAGTCATATTCACTGACAAGTCAGTCATATTCAATAACAGGTCAATCATATTCACTAACAGATCAGTCATATTCACTGACAAGTCAGTCATATTCACTGACAAGTCAGTCATATTCACTGACAGGTCAGTCATATTCACTGACAGGTCAGTCATATTCACTGACAGGTCAGTCATATTCACTGACAAGTCAGTCATATTCACTGACAAGTCAGTCATATTCAATATCAGGTCAGTCATATTCACTAACAGATCAGTCATATTCAGTGACAGGTCAGTCATATTCACTGACAGGTCAGTCATATTCACTGACAAGTCAGTCATATTCACTGACAAGTCATATTCACTGACAAGTCATATTCACTGACAAGTCAGTCATATTCACTGACAAGTCAGTCATATTCAATAACAGGTCAATCATATTCACTAACAGATCAGTCATATTCACTGACAAGTCAGTCATATTCACTGACAAGTCAGTCATATTCACTGACAGGTCAGTCATATTCACTGACAGGTCAGTCATATTCACTGACAGGCCAGTCATATTCACTGACAAGTCAGTCATATTCACTGACAGGTCAGTCATATTCACTGACAAGTCAGTCATATTCACTGACAGGTCAGTCATATTCACTGACAAGTCAGTCATATTCACTGACAGGTCAGTCATATTCACTGACAAGTCAGTCATATTCACTGACAAGTCAGTCATATTCACTGACAAGTCAGTCATCTTCACTGACAAGTCATATTCACTGACAAGTCAGTCATATTCACTGACAAGTCAGTCATATTCAATAACAGGTCAATCATATTCACTAACAGATCAGTCATATTCACTGACAAGTCAGTCATATTCACTGACAAGTCAGTCATATTCACTGACAGGTCAGTCATATTCACTGACAGGTCAGTCATATTCACTGACAGGTCAGTCATATTCACTGACAAGTCAGTCATATTCACTGACAGGTCAGTCATATTCACTGACAAGTCAGTCATATTCACTGACAGGTCAGTCATATTCACTGACAAGTCAGTCATATTCACTGACAGGTCAGTCATATTCACTGACAAGTCAGTCATATTCACTGACAAGTCAGTCATATTCACTGACAAGTCAGTCATATTCACTGATAGGTCAGTCATATTCACTAACAGGTTAGTCATATTCACTAACAGGTTAGTCATATTCACTAACAGGTCAGTCATATTCACTGATAGATCAGTCATATTCACTGACAAGTCAGTCATATTCACTGACAGGTCAGTCATATTCACTAACAGGTCAGTCATTTTCACTGATATGTCATTAATATTCACTGACATGTCAGTCATATTCACTGACAGGTCAGTCATATTCACTGACAAATCAGTCATAGTCGCTGACAGGTCAGTCATTTTCACTGACAGGTCAGTCGTGTTCACTGAAAAGTCAGTCATATTCACTGACAGGTCAGTCATATTACTAACAGGTCATATTCACTGACATGTCAGTCATATTCACTGACAAGTCAGTCATATTCACTGACGGGTCAGTCATATTCACTGACAAGTCAGTCATATTCACTGACAAGTCAGTCATATTCAATATCAGGTCAGTCATATTCACTAACAGATCAGTCATATTCAGTGACAGGTCAGTCATATTCACTGACAAGTCAGTCATATTCACTGACAAGTCAGTCATATTCACTGACAGGTCAGTCATATTCACTGACAAGTCAGTCATATTCACTGACAAGTCAGTCATATTCAATAACAGGTCAATCATATTCACTAACAGATCAGTCATATTCAGTGACAGGTCAGTCATATTCACTGACAAGTCAGTCGTGTTCACTGAAAAGTCAGTCATATTCACTGACAGGTCAGTCATATTACTAACAGGTCATATTCACTGACATGTCAGTCATATTCACTGACAAGTCAGTCATATTCACTGACAAGTCAGTCATATTCACTGACAAGTCAGTCATATTCACTGACAAGTCAGTCATATTCAATATCAGGTCAGTCATATTCACTAACAGATCAGTCATATTCAGTGACAGGTCAGTCATATTCACTGACAGGTCAGTCATATTCACTGACAAGTCAGTCATATTCACTGACAAGTCATATTCACTGACAAGTCAGTCATATTCACTGACAAGTCAGTCATATTCAATAACAGGTCAATCATATTCACTAACAGATCAGTCATATTCACTGACAAGTCAGTCATATTCACTGACAAGTCAGTCATATTCACTGACAGGTCAGTCATATTCACTGACAGGTCAGTCATATTCACTGACAGGTCAGTCATATTCACTGACAAGCCAGTCATATTCACTGACAAGTCAGTCATATTCAATATCAGGTCAGTCATATTCACTAACAGATCAGTCATATTCAGTGACAGGTCAGTCATATTCACTGACAGGTCAGTCATATTCACTGACAAGTCAGTCATATTCACTGACAAGTCAGTCATATTCACTGACAAGTCATATTCACTGACAAGTCAGTCATATTCACTGACAAGTCAGTCATATTCAATAACAGGTCAATCATATTCACTAACAGATCAGTCATATTCACTGACAAGTCAGTCATATTCACTGACAAGAGAGTCATATTCACTGACAGGTCAGTCATATTCACTGACAGGTCAGTCATATTCACTGACAGGTCAGTCATATTCACTGACAAGTCAGTCATATTCACTGACCGGTCAGTCATATTCACTGACAAGTCAGTCATATTCACTGACAGGTCAGTCATATTCACTGACAAGTCAGTCATATTCACTGACAGGTCAGTCATATTCACTGACAAGTCAGTCATATTCACTGACAAGTCAGTCATATTCACTGACAAGTCAGTCATATTCACTGACAAGTCATATTCACTGACAAGTCAGTCATATTCACTGACAAGTCAGTCATATTCAATAACAGGTCAATCATATTCACTAACAGATCAGTCATATTCACTGACAAGTCAGTCATATTCACTGACAAGTCAGTCATATTCACTGACAGGTCAGTCATATTCACTGACAGGTCAGTCATATTCACTGACAGGTCAGTCATATTCACTGACAAGTCAGTCATATTCACTGACAGGTCAGTCATATTCACTGACAAGTCAGTCATATTCACTGACAGGTCAGTCATATTCACTGACAAGTCAGTCATATTCACTGACAGGTCAGTCATATTCACTGACAAGTCAGTCATATTCACTGACAAGTCAGTCATATTCACTGACAAGTCAGTCATATTCACTGATAGGTCAGTCATATTCACTAACAGGTTAGTCATATTCACTAACAGGTTAGTCATATTCACTAACAGGTCAGTCATATTCACTGATAGATCAGTCATATTCACTGACAAGTCAGTCATATTCACTGACAAGTCAGTCATATTCAATAACAGGTCAATCATATTCACTAACAGATCAGTCATATTCAGTGACAGGTCAGTCATATTCACTGACAAGTCAGTCGTGTTCACTGAAAAGTCAGTCATATTCACTGACAGGTCAGTCATATTACTAACAGGTCATATTCACTGACATGTCAGTCATATTCACTGACAAGTCAGTCATATTCACTGACAAGTCAGTCATATTCACTGACAAGTCAGTCATATTCACTGACAAGTCAGTCATATTCAATATCAGGTCAGTCATATTCACTAACAGATCAGTCATATTCAGTGACAGGTCAGTCATATTCACTGACAGGTCAGTCATATTCACTGACAAGTCAGTCATATTCACTGACAAGTCATATTCACTGACAAGTCAGTCATATTCACTGACAAGTCAGTCATATTCAATAACAGGTCAATCATATTCACTAACAGATCAGTCATATTCACTGACAAGTCAGTCATATTCACTGACAAGTCAGTCATATTCACTGACAGGTCAGTCATATTCACTGACAGGTCAGTCATATTCACTGACAGGTCAGTCATATTCACTGACAAGCCAGTCATATTCACTGACAAGTCAGTCATATTCAATATCAGGTCAGTCATATTCACTAACAGATCAGTCATATTCAGTGACAGGTCAGTCATATTCACTGACAGGTCAGTCATATTCACTGACAAGTCAGTCATATTCACTGACAAGTCAGTCATATTCACTGACAAGTCATATTCACTGACAAGTCAGTCATATTCACTGACAAGTCAGTCATATTCAATAACAGGTCAATCATATTCACTAACAGATCAGTCATATTCACTGACAAGTCAGTCATATTCACTGACAAGAGAGTCATATTCACTGACAGGTCAGTCATATTCACTGACAGGTCAGTCATATTCACTGACAGGTCAGTCATATTCACTGACAAGTCAGTCATATTCACTGACCGGTCAGTCATATTCACTGACAAGTCAGTCATATTCACTGACAGGTCAGTCATATTCACTGACAAGTCAGTCATATTCACTGACAGGTCAGTCATATTCACTGACAAGTCAGTCATATTCACTGACAAGTCAGTCATATTCACTGACAAGTCAGTCATATTCACTGACAAGTCATATTCACTGACAAGTCAGTCATATTCACTGACAAGTCAGTCATATTCAATAACAGGTCAATCATATTCACTAACAGATCAGTCATATTCACTGACAAGTCAGTCATATTCACTGACAAGTCAGTCATATTCACTGACAGGTCAGTCATATTCACTGACAGGTCAGTCATATTCACTGACAGGTCAGTCATATTCACTGACAAGTCAGTCATATTCACTGACAGGTCAGTCATATTCACTGACAAGTCAGTCATATTCACTGACAGGTCAGTCATATTCACTGACAAGTCAGTCATATTCACTGACAGGTCAGTCATATTCACTGACAAGTCAGTCATATTCACTGACAAGTCAGTCATATTCACTGACAAGTCAGTCATATTCACTGATAGGTCAGTCATATTCACTAACAGGTTAGTCATATTCACTAACAGGTTAGTCATATTCACTAACAGGTCAGTCATATTCACTGATAGATCAGTCATATTCACTGACAAGTCAGTCATATTCACTGACAGGTCAGTCATATTCACTAACAGGTCAGTCATATTCACTGATATGTCATTAATATTCACTGACATGTCAGTCATATTCACTGACAGGTCAGTCATATTCACTGACAAATCAGTCATAGTCGCTGACAGGTCAGTCATTTTCACTGACAGGTCAGTCGTGTTCACTGAAAAGTCAGTCATATTCACTGACAGGTCAGTCATATTACTAACAGGTCATATTCACTGACATGTCAGTCATATTCACTGACAAGTCAGTCATATTCACTGACAAGTCAGTCATATTCACTGACAAGTCAGTCATATTCACTGACAAGTCAGTCATATTCAATATCAAGTCAGTCATATTCACTAACAGATCAGTCATATTCAGTGACAGGTCAGTCATATTCACTGACAAGTCAGTCATATTCACTGACAAGTCAGTCATATTCACTGACAGGTCAGTCATATTCACTGACAAGTCAGTCATATTCACTGACAAGTCAGTCATATTCAATAACAGGTCAATCATATTCACTAACAGATCAGTCATATTCAGTGACAGGTCAGTCATATTCACTGACAAGTCAGTCGTGTTCACTGAAAAGTCAGTCATATTCACTGACAGGTCAGTCATATTACTAACAGGTCATATTCACTGACATGTCAGTCATATTCACTGACAAGTCAGTCATATTCACTGACAAGTCAGTCATATTCACTGACAAGTCAGTCATATTCACTGACAAGTCAGTCATATTCAATATCAGGTCAGTCATATTCACTAACAGATCAGTCATATTCAGTGACAGGTCAGTCATATTCACTGACAGGTCAGTCATATTCACTGACAAGTCAGTCATATTCACTGACAAGTCAGTCATATTCACTGACAAGTCATATTCACTGACAAGTCAGTCATATTCACTGACAAGTCAGTCATATTCAATAACAGGTCAATCATATTCACTAACAGATCAGTCATATTCACTGACAAGTCAGTCATATTCACTGACAAGTCAGTCATATTCACTGACAGGTCAGTCATATTCACTGACAGGTCAGTCATATTCACTGACAGGTCAGTCATATTCACTGACAAGTCAGTCATATTCACTGACAAGTCAGTCATATTCAATATCAGGTCAGTCATATTCACTAACAGATCAGTCATATTGAGTGACAGGTCAGTCATATTCACTGACAGGTCAGTCATATTCACTGACAAGTCAGTCATATTCACTGACAAGTCAGTCATATTCACTGACAAGTCATACTCACTGAGAATTCAGTCATATTCACTGACAAGTCAGTCATATTCAATAACAGGTCAATCATATTCACTAACAGATCAGTCATATTCACTGACAAGTCAGTCATATTCACTAACAAGTCAGTCATATTCACTGACAGGTCAGTCATATTCACTGACAGGTCAGTCATATTCACTGACAGGTCAGTCATATTCACTGACAAGTCAGTCATATTCACTGACAGGTCAGTCATATTCACTGACAAGTCAGTCATATTCACTGACAGGTCAGTCATATTCACTGACAAGTCAGTCATATTCACTGACAGGTCAGTCATATTCACTGACAAGTCAGTCATATTCACTGACAAGTCAGTCATATTCACTGACAAGTCAGTCATATTCACTGACAAGTCATATTCACTGACAAGTCAGTCATATTCACTGACAAGTCAGTCATATTCAGTAACAGGTCAATCATCTTCACTAACAGATCAGTCATATTCACTGACAAGTCAGTCATATTCACTGACAAGTCAGTCATATTCACTGACAGGTCAGTCATATTCACTGACAAGTCAGTCATATTCAGTGACATGTCAGTCATATTCACTGACAAGTCAGTCATATTCACTGACAAGTCAGTCATATTCACTTACAAGTCAGTCATATTCACTGACAAGTCAGTCATATTCACTGACAAGTCAGTCATATTCACTGACAAGTCAGTCATATTCACTGACAAGTCAGTCATATTCACTGACAAGTCAGTCATATTCACTGACAAGTCATATTCACTGACAAGTCAGTCATATTCACTGACAAGTCAGTCATATTCAATAACAGGTCAATCATATTCACTAACAGATCAGTCATATTCACTGACAAGTCAGTCATATTCACTGACAAGTCAGTCATATTCACTGACAGGTCAGTCATATTCACTGACAGGTCAGTCATATTCACTGACAGGTCAGTCATATTCACTGACAAGTCAGTCATATTCACTGACAAGTCAGTCATATTCAATATCAGGTCAGTCATATTCACTAACAGATCAGTCATATTCAGTGACAGGTCAGTCATATTCACTGACAGGTCAGTCATATTCACTGACAAGTCAGTCATATTCACTGACAAGTCAGTCATATTCACTGACAAGTCATATTCACTGACAAGTCAGTCATATTCACTGACAAGTCAGTCATATTCACTGACAAGTCATATTCACTGACAAGTCAGTCATATTCACTGACAAGTCAGTCATATTCAATAACAGGTCAATCATATTCACTAACAGATCAGTCATATTCACTGACAAGTCAGTCATATTCACTGACAAGTCAGTCATATTCACTGACAGGTCAGTCATATTCACTGACAGGTCAGTCATATTCACTGACAGGTCAGTCATATTCACTGACAAGTCAGTCATATTCACTGACAGGTCAGTCATATTCACTGACAAATCAGTCATATTCACTGACAGGTCAGTCATATTCACTGACAAGTCAGTCATATTCACTGACAGGTCAGTCATATTCACTGACAAGTCAGTCATATTCACTGACAAGTCAGTCATATTCACTGACAAGTCAGTCATATTCACTGACAAGTCATATTCACTGACAAGTCAGTCATATTCACTGACAAGTCAGTCATATTCAATAACAGGTCAATCATATTCACTAACAGATCAGTCATATTCACTGACAAGTCAGTCATATTCACTGACAAGTCAGTCATATTCACTGACAGGTCAGTCATATTCACTGACAGGTCAGTCATATTCACTGACAGGTCAGTCATATTCACTGACAAGTCAGTCATATTCACTGACAGGTCAGTCATATTCACTGACAAGTCAGTCATATTCACTGACAGGTCAGTCATATTCACTGACAAGTCAGTCATATTCACTGACAGGTCAGTCATATTCACTGACAAGTCAGTCATATTCACTGACAAGTCAGTCATATTCACTGACAAGTCAGTCATATTCACTGACAGGTCAGTCATATTCACTGACAAGTCAGTCATATTCACTGACAGGTCAGTCATATTCACTGAGAAGTCAGTCATATTCACTGACAGGTCAGTCATATTCATTGACATGTCAGTCATATTCACTGACAAGTCAGTCATATTCACTGACAAGTCAGTCATATTCACTGACAAGTCAGTCATATTCACTGACAAGTCAGTCATATTCACTGACAAGTCAGTCATATTCACTGACAGGTCAGTCATATTCACTGACAAGTCAGTCATATTCACTGACAGGTCAGTCATATTCACTGACATGTCAGTCATATTCACTGACAAGTCAGTCATATTCACTGACAAGTCAGTCATATTCACTGACAAGTCAGTCATATTCACTGACAAGTCAGTCATTTTCACTGACAAGTCAGTGATATTCACTGACATGTCAGTCATATTCACTGACAAGTCAGTCATATTCACTGACAAGTCAGTCATATTCACTGACAAGTCAGTCATATTCACTGACAAGTCAGTCATATTCACTGACAAGTCAGTCATATTCACTGACAAGTCAGTCATATTCACTGACAAGTCAGTCATATTCACTGACAAGTCAGTCATATTCACTGACAAGTCAGTCATATTCACTGACAAGTCAGTCATATTCACTGACAAGTCAGTCATATTCACTGACAAGTCAGTCATATTCACTGACAAGTCAGTCATATTCACTGACAAGTCAGTCATATTCACTGACAAGTCAGTCATATTCACTGACAAGTCAGTCATATTCACTGACAAGTCAGTCATATTCACTGACAAGTCAGTCATATTCACTGACAAGTCAGTCATATTCACTGACAAGTCAGTCATATTCACTGACAGGTCAGTCATATTCACTGACAAGTCAGTCATATTCACTGACAGGTCAGTCATATTCACTGACAAGTCAGTCATATTCACTGACATGTCAGTCATATTCACTGACAAGTCAGTCATATTCACTGACAAGTCAGTCATATTCACTGACAAGTCAGTCATATTCACTGACAAGTCAGTCATATTCACTGACATGTCAGTCATATTCACTAACAAGTCAGTCATATTCACTAACAAGTCAGTCATATTCACTAACAAGTCAGTCATATTCACTAACAAGTCAGTCATATTCACTGGGGTTGCCATGACAGCGACCCCCAAAAAATGTATATTTTGTTCTGAGTGGTTGACAACCCAGATTTTTAATTAAATCAATAGACATCGTGTTACAGTGTTGTGACCAGTGTTACTGCCACCTTGGGTAGTGTTACAGTGTTGTGGCCAGTGTTACTGACACCTTAGGTAGTGTTACAGTGTTGTGACCAGTGTTACTGCCACCTTGGGTAGTGTTACAGTGTTGTGACCAGTGTTACTGCCACCTTAGGTAGTGTTACAGTGTTGTGACCAGTGTTACTGCCACCTTGGGTAGTGTTACAGTGTTGTGACCAGTGTTACTGACACCTTAGGTAGTGTTACAGTGTTGTGACCAGTGTTACTGCCACCTTGGGTAGTGTTACAGTGTTGTGACCAGTGTTACTGCCACCTTAGGTAGTGTTACAGTGTTGTGACCAGTGTTACTGCCACCTTGGGTAGTGTTACAGTGTTGTGACCAGTGTTACTGACACCTTAGGTAGTGTTACAGTGTTGTGACCAGTGTTACTGCCACCTTGGGTAGTGTTACAGTGTTGTGACCAGTGTTACTGCCACCTTAGGTAGTGTTACAGTGTTGTGACCAGTGTTACTAACACCTTAGGTAGTGTTACAGTGTTGTGACCAGTGTTACTGCCACCTTAGGTAGTGTTACAGTGTTGTGACCAGTGTTACTGCCACCTTAGGTAGTGTTACAGTGTTGTGACCAGTGTTACTGACACCTTAGGTAGTGTTAGTGTTGTGACCAGTGTTACTGACACCTTAGGTAGTGTTACAGTGTTGTGACCAGTGTTACTGACACGTTAGGTAGTGTTACAGTGTTGTGACCAGTGTTACTGCCACCTTAGGTAGTGTTACAGTGTTGTGACCAGTGTTACTGCCACCTTAGGTAGTGTTACAGTGTTGTGACCAGTGTTACTAACACCTTAGGTAGTGTTACAGTGTTGTGACCAGTGTTACTGACACCTTAGGTAGTGTTACAGTGTTGTGACCAGTGTTACTGACACCTTAGGTAGTGTTACAGTGTTGTGACCAGTGTTACTGACACCTTAGGTAGTGTTACAGTGTTGTGACCAGTGTTACTGACACCTTAGGTAGTGTTACAGTGTTGTGACCAGTGTTACTGACACCTTAGGTAGTGTTACAGTGTTGTGACCAGTGTTACTGACACCTTAGGTAGTGTTACAGTGTTGTGACCAGTGTTACTAACACCTTAGGTAGTGTTACAGTGTTGTGACCAGTGTTACTGACACCTTAGGTAGTGTTACAGTGTTGTGACCAGTGTTACTGACACCTTAGGTAGTGTTACAGTGTTGTGACCAGTGTTACTGACACCTTAGGTAGTGTTACAGTGTTGTGACCAGTGTTACTGACACCTTAGGTAGTGTTACAGTGTTGTGACCAGTGTTACTGACACCTTAGGTAGTGTTACAGTGTTGTGACCAGTGTTACTGACACCTTAGGTAGTGTGTGACCAGTGTTACTGACACCTTAGGTAGTGTTACAGTGTTGTGACCAGTGTTACTGACACCTTAGGTAGTGTTACAGTGTTGTGACCAGTGTTACTGACACCTTAGGTAGTGTTACAGTGTTGTGACCAGTGTTACTAACACCTTAGGTAGTGTTACAGTGTTGTGACCAGTGTTACTGCCACCTTAGGTAGTGTTACAGTGTTGTGACCAGTGTTACTGACACCTTAGGTAGTGTTACAGTGTTGTGACCAGTGTTACTGACACCTTAGGTAGTGTTACAGTGTTGTGACCAGTGTTACTGACACCTTAGGTAGTGTTACAGTGTTGTGACCAGTGTTACTGACACCTTAGGTAGTGTTACAGTGTTGTGACCAGTGTTACTGACACCTTAGGTAGTGTTACAGTGTTGTGACCAGTGTTACTGACACCTTAGGTAGTGTTACAGTGTTGTGACCAGTGTTACTAACACCTTAGGTAGTGTTACAGTGTTGTGACCAGTGTTACTAACACCTTAGGTAGTGTTACAGTGTTGTGACCAGTGTTACTGACACCTTAGGTAGTGTTACAGTGTTGTGACCAGTGTTACTGACACCTTAGGTAGTGTTACAGTGTTGTGACCAGTGTTACTGACACCTTAGGTAGTGTTACAGTGTTGTGACCAGTGTTACTAACACCTTAGGTAGTGTTACAGTGTTGTGACCAGTGTTACTAACACCTTAGGTAGTGTTACAGTGTTGTGACCAGTGTTACTAACACCTTAGGTAGTGTTACAGTGTTGTGACCAGTGTTACTAACACCTTAGGTAGTGTTACAGTGTTGTGACCAGTGTTACTGCCACCTTAGGTAGTGTTACAGTGTTGTGACCAGTGTTACTAACACCTTAGGTAGTGTTACAGTGTTGTGACCAGTGTTACTGCCACCTTAGGTAGTGTTACAGTGTTGTGACCAGTGTTACTGACACCTTAGGTAGTGTTACAGTGTTGTGACCAGTGTTACTAACACCTTAGGTAGTGTTACAGTGTTGTGACCAGTGTTACTGACACCTTAGGTAGTGTTACAGTGTTGTGACCAGTGTTACTAACACCTTAGGTAGTGTTACAGTGTTGTGACCAGTGTTACTGACACCTTAGGTAGTGTTACAGTGTTGTGACCAGTGTTACTAACACCTTAGGTAGTGTTACAGTGTTGTGACCAGTGTTACTAACACCTTAGGTAGTGTTACAGTGTTGTGACCAGTGTTACTGACACCTTAGGTAGTGTTACAGTGTTGTGACCAGTGTTACTGACACCTTAGGTAGTGTTACAGTGTTGTGACCAGTGTTACTAACACCTTAGGTAGTGTTACAGTGTTGTGACCAGTGTTACTGCCACCTTAGGTAGTGTTACAGTGTTGTGACCAGTGTTACTGACACCTTAGGTAGTGTTACAGTGTTGTGACCAGTGTTACTGCCACCTTAGGTAGTGTTACAGTGTTGTGACCAGTGTTACTGACACCTTAGGTAGTGTTACATTGTTGTGACCAGTGTTACTGACACCTTAGGTAGTGTTACAGTGTTGTTACCAGTGTTACTGACACCTTAGGTAGTGTTACAGTGTTGTGACCAGTGTTACTAACACCTTAGGTAGTGTTACAGTGTTGTGACCAGTGTTACTGACACCTTAAGTAGTGTTACAGTGTTGTGACCAGTGTTACTGACACCTTAGGTAGTGTTACATTGTTGTGACCAGTGTTACTGACACCTTAGGTAGTGTTACAGTGTTGTGACCAGTGTTACTGACACCTTAGGTAGTGTTACAGTGTTGTGACCAGTGTTACTAACACCTTAGGTAGTGTTACAGTGTTGTGACCAGTGTTACTGCCACCTTAGGTAGTGTTACAGTGTTGTGACCAGTGTTACTGACACCTTAGGTAGTGTTACAGTGTTGTGACCAGTGTTACTGCCACCTTAGGTAGTGTTACAGTGTTGTGACCAGTGTTACTGACACCTTAGGTAGTGTTACAGTGTTGTGACCAGTGTTACTGACACCTTAGGTAGTGTTACAGTGTTGTGACCAGTGTTACTAACACCTTAGGTAGTGTTACAGTGTTGTGACCAGTGTTACTGACACCTTAGGTAGTGTTACAGTGTTGTGACCAGTGTTACTGACACCTTAGGTAGTGTTACAGTGTTGTGACCAGTGTTACTGACACCTTAGGTAGTGTTACAGTGTTGTGACCAGTGTTACTGCCACCTTAGGTAGTGTTACAGTGTTGTGACCAGTGTTACTGCCACCTTAGGTAGTGTTACAGTGTTGTGACCAGTGTTACTGACACCTTAGGTAGTGTTACAGCGTTGTGACCAGTGTTACTGACACCTTAGGTAGTGTTACAGTGTTGTGACCAGTGTTACTGACACCTTAGGTAGTGTTACAGTGTTGTGACCAGTGTTACTGACACCTTAGGTAGTGTTACAGTGTTGTGACCAGTGTTACTGACACCTTAGGTAGTGTTACAGTGTTGTGACCAGTGTTACTGACACCTTAGGTAGTGTTACAGTGTTGTGACCAGTGTTACTGACACCTTAGGTAGTGTTACAGTGTTGTGACCAGTGTTACTGACACCTTAGGTAGTGTTACAGTGTTGTGACCAGTGTTACTGACACCTTAGGTAGTGTTACAGTGTTGTGACCAGTGTTACTGACACCTTAGGTAGTGTTACAGTGTTGTGACCAGTGTTACTGACACCTTAGGTAGTGTTACAGTGTTGTGACCAGTGTTACTGACACCTTAGGTAGTGTTACAGTGTTGTGACCAGTGTTACTGACACCTTAGGTAGTGTTACAGTGTTGTGACCAGTGTTACTGACACCTTAGGTAGTGTTACAGTGTTGTGACCAGTGTTACTGACACCTTAGGTAGTGTTACAGTGTTGTGACCAGTGTTACTGACACCTTAGGTAGTGTTACAGTGTTGTGACCAGTGTTACTGACACCTTAGGTAGTGTTACAGTGTTGTGACCAGTGTTACTGACACCTTAGGTAGTGTTACAGTGTTGTGACCAGTGTTACTGACACCTTAGGTAGTGTTACAGTGTTGTGACCAGTGTTACTGACACCTTAGGTAGTGTTACAGTGTTGTGACCAGTGTTACTGACACCTTAGGTAGTGTTACAGTGTTGTGACCAGTGTTACTGCCACCTTAGGTAGTGTTACAGTGTTGTGACCAGTGTTACTGACACCTTAGGTAGTGTTACAGTGTTGTGACCAGTGTTACTGACACCTTAGGTAGTGTTACAGTGTTGTGACCAGTGTTACTGACACCTTAGGTAGTGTTACAGTGTTGTGACCAGTGTTACTGACACCTTAGGTAGTGTTACAGTGTTGTGACCAGTGTTACTGACACCTTAGGTAGTGTTACAGTGTTGTGACCAGTGTTACTGACACCTTAGGTAGTGTTACATTGTTGTGACCAGTGTTACTGACACCTTAGTTAGTGTTACAGTGTTGTGACCAGTGTTACTGACACCTTAGGTAGTGTTACATTGTTGTGACCAGTGTTACTGACACCTTAGGTAGTGTTACAGTGTTGTGACCAGTGTTACTGACACCTTAGGTAGTGTTACAGTGTTGTGACCAGTGTTACTGACACCTTAGGTAGTGTTACATTGTTGTGACCAGTGTTACTGACACCTTAGGTAGTGTTACAGTGTTGTGACCAGTGTTACTAACACCTTAGGTAGTGTTACAGTGTTGTGACCAGTGTTACTGACACCTTAGGTAGTGTTACAGTGTTGTGACCAGTGTTACTAACACCTTAGGTAGTGTTACAGTGTTGTGACCAGTGTTACTGACACCTTAGGTAGTGTTACAGTGTTGTGACCAGTGTTACTGCCACCTTAGGTAATGTTACAGTGTTGTGACCAGTGTTACTGCCACCTTAGGTAGTGTTACAGTGTTGTGACCAGTGTTACTAACACCTTAGGTAGTGTTACAGTGTTGTGACCAGTGTTACTGACACCTTAGGTAGTGTTACAGTGTTGTGACCAGTGTTACTGACACCTTAGGTAGTGTTACAGTGTTGTGACCAGTGTTACTGCCACCTTAGGTAGTGTTACAGTGTTGTGACCAGTGTTACTAACACCTTAGGTAGTGTTACAGTGTTGTGACCAGTGTTACTAACACCTTAGGTAGTGTTACAGTGTTGTGACCAGTGTTACTGCCACCTTAGGTAGTGTTACAGTGTTGTGACCAGTGTTACTGCCACCTTAGGTAGTGTTACAGTGTTGTGACCAGTGTTACTAACACCTTAGGTAGTGTTACAGTGTTGTGACCAGTGTTACTGACACCTTAGGTAGTGTTACAGTGTTGTGACCAGTGTTACTGCCACCTTAGGTAGTGTTACAGTGTTGTGACCAGTGTTACTGCCACCTTAGGTAGTGTTACAGTGTTGTGACCAGTGTTACTGACACCTTAGGTAGTGTTACAGTGTTGTGACCAGTGTTACTGACACCTTAGGTAGTGTTACAGTGTTGTGACCAGTGTTACTGACACCTTAGGTAGTGTTACAGTGTTGTGACCAGTGTTACTGACACCTTAGGTAGTGTTACAGTGTTGTGACCAGTGTTACTGACACCTTAGGTAGTGTTACAGTGTTGTGACCAGTGTTACTGACACCTTAGGTAGTGTTACAGTGTTGTGACCAGTGTTACTGACACCTTAGGTAGTGTTACAGTGTTGTGACCAGTGTTACTGACACCTTAGGTAGTGTTACAGTGTTGTGACCAGTGTTACTGACACCTTGGGTAGTGTTACAGTGTTGTGACCAGTGTTACTGCCACCTTGGGTAGTGTTACAGTGTTGTGACCAGTGTTACTGACACCTTGGGTAGTGTTACAGTGTTGTGACCAGTGTTACTGACACCTTAGGTAGTGTTACAGTGTTGTGACCAGTGTTACTGACACCTTGGGTAGTGTTACAGTGTTGTGACCAGTGTTACTGACACCTTAGGTAGTGTTACAGTGTTGTGACCAGTGTTACTGACACCTTAGGTAGTGTTACAGTGTTGTGACCAGTGTTACTGACACCTTAGGTAGTGTTACAGTGTTGTGACCAGTGTTACTGACACCTTAGGTAGTGTTACAGTGTTGTGACCAGTGTTACTGACACCTTAGGTAGTGTTACAGTGTTGTGACCAGTGTTACTGACACCTTAGGTAGTGTTACAGTGTTGTGACCAGTGTTACTGACACCTTAGGTAGTGTTACAGTGTTGTGACCAGTGTTACTGCCACCTTAGGTAGTGTTACAGTGTTGTGACCAGTGTTACTGACACCTTAGGTAGTGTTACAGTGTTGTGACCAGTGTTACTAACACCTTAGGTAGTGTTACAGTGTTGTGACCAGTGTTACTGCCACCTTAGGTAGTGTTACATTGTTGTGACCAGTGTTACTGACACCTTAGGTAGTGTTACAGTGTTGTGACCAGTGTTACTGACACCTTAGGTAGTGTTACAGTGTTGTGACCAGTGTTACTGACACCTTAGGTAGTGTTACAGTGTTGTGACCAGTGTTACTGACACCTTAGGTAGTGTTACAGTGTTGTGACCAGTGTTACTGACACCTTAGGTAGTGTTACAGTGTTGTGACCAGTGTTACTGACACCTTAGGTAGTGTTACAGTGTTGTGACCAGTGTTACTAACACCTTAGGTAGTGTTACAGTGTTGTGACCAGTGTTACTGACACCTTAGGTAGTGTTACAGTGTTGTGACCAGTGTTACTGACACCTTAGGTAGTGTTACAGTGTTGTGACCAGTGTTACTGACACCTTAGGTAGTGTTACAGTGTTGTGACCAGTGTTACTGACACCTTAGGTAGTGTTACAGTGTTGTGACCAGTGTTACTTACACCTTAGGTAGTGTTACAGTGTTGTGACCAGTGTTACTAACACCTTAGGTAGTGTTACAGTGTTGTGACCAGTGTTACTAACACCTTAGGTAGTGTTACAGTGTTGTGACCAGTGTTACTAACACCTTAGGTAGTGTTACAGTGTTGTGACCAGTGTTACTGCCACCTTAGGTAGTGTTACAGTGTTGTGACCAGTGTTACTAACACCTTAGGTAGTGTTACAGTGTTGTGACCAGTGTTACTGACACCTTAGGTAGTGTTACAGTGTTGTGACCAGTGTTACTGACACCTTAGGTAGTGTTACAGTGTTGTGACCAGTGTTACTAACACCTTAGGTAGTGTTACAGTGTTGTGACCAGTGTTACTGACACCTTAGGTAGTGTTACAGTGTTGTGACCAGTGTTACTAACACCTTAGGTAGTGTTACAGTGTTGTGACCAGTGTTACTGACACCTTAGGTAGTGTTACAGTGTTGTGACCAGTGTTACTAACACCTTAGGTAGTGTTACAGTGTTGTGACCAGTGTTACTAACACCTTAGGTAGTGTTACAGTGTTGTGACCAGTGTTACTGACACCTTAGGTAGTGTTACAGTGTTGTGACCAGTGTTACTGACACCTTAGGTAGTGTTACAGTGTTGTGACCAGTGTTACTAACACCTTAGGTAGTGTTACAGTGTTGTGACCAGTGTTACTGCCACCTTAGGTAGTGTTACAGTGTTGTGACCAGTGTTACTGACACCTTAGGTAGTGTTACAGTGTTGTGACCAGTGTTACTGTCACCTTAGGTAGTGTTACAGTGTTGTGACCAGTGTTACTGACACCTTAGGTAGTGTTACAGTGTTGTGACCAGTGTTACTGACACCTTAGGTAGTGTTACAGTGTTGTGACCAGTGTTACTGACACCTTAGGTAGTGTTACAGTGTTGTGACCAGTGTTACTAACACCTTAGGTAGTGTTACAGTGTTGTGACCAGTGTTACTGACACCTTAGGTAGTGTTACAGTGTTGTGACCAGTGTTACTGACACCTTAAGTAGTGTTACAGTGTTGTGACCAGTGTTACTGACACCTTAGGTAGTGTTACATTGTTGTGACCAGTGTTACTGACACCTTAGGTAGTGTTACAGTGTTGTGACCAGTGTTACTGACACCTTAGGTAGTGTTACAGTGTTGTGACCAGTGTTACTAACACCTTAGGTAGTGTTACAGTGTTGTGACCAGTGTTACTGCCACCTTAGGTAGTGTTACAGTGTTGTGACCAGTGTTACTGACACCTTAGGTAGTGTTACAGTGTTGTGACCAGTGTTACTGCCACCTTAGGTAGTGTTACAGTGTTGTGACCAGTGTTACTGACACCTTAGGTAGTGTTACAGTGTTGTGACCAGTGTTACTGACACCTTAGGTAGTGTTACAGTGTTGTGACCAGTGTTACTAACACCTTAGGTAGTGTTACAGTGTTGTGACCAGTGTTACTGACACCTTAGGTAGTGTTACAGTGTTGTGACCAGTGTTACTGCCACCTTAGGTAGTGTTACAGTGTTGTGACCAGTGTTACTGACACCTTAGGTAGTGTTACAGTGTTGTGACCAGTGTTACTGCCACCTTAGGTAGTGTTACAGTGTTGTGACCAGTGTTACTGCCACCTTAGGTAGTGTTACAGTGTTGTGACCAGTGTTACTGACACCTTAGGTAGTGTTACAGTGTTGTGACCAGTGTTACTGACACCTTAGGTAGTGTTACAGTGTTGTGACCAGTGTTACTGACACCTTAGGTAGTGTTACAGTGTTGTGACCAGTGTTACTGACACCTTAGGTAGTGTTACAGTGTCGTGACCAGTGTTACTGACACCTTAGGTAGTGTTACAGTGTTGTGACCAGTGTTACTGACACCTTAGGTAGTGTTACAGTGTTGTGACCAGTGTTACTGACACCTTAGGTAGTGTTACAGTGTTGTGACCAGTGTTACTGACACCTTAGGTAGTGTTACAGTGTTGTGACCAGTGTTACTGACACCTTAGGTAGTGTTACAGTGTTGTGACCAGTTTTACTGACACCTTAGGTAGTGTTACAGTGTTGTGACCAGTGTTACTGACACCTTAGGTAGTGTTACAGTGTTGTGACCAGTGTTACTGACACCTTAGGTAGTGTTACAGTGTTGTGACCAGTTTTACTGACACCTTAGGTAGTGTTACAGTGTTGTGACCAGTGTTACTGACACCTTAGGTAGTGTTACAGTGTTGTGACCAGTGTTACTGACACCTTAGGTAGTGTTACAGTGTTGTGACCAGTGTTACTGACACCTTAGGTAGTGTTACAGTGTTGTGACCAGTGTTACTGACACCTTAGGTAGTGTTACAGTGTTGTGACCAGTGTTACTGACACCTTAGGTAGTGTTACAGTGTTGTGACCAGTGTTACTGACACCTTAGGTAGTGTTACATTGTTGTGACCAGTGTTACTGACACCTTAGGTAGTGTTACAGTGTTGTGACCAGTGTTACTGACACTTTAGGTAGTGTTACAGTGTTGTGACCAGTGTTACTGCCACCTTAGGTAGTGTTACAGTGTTGTGACCAGTGTTACTGACACCTTAGGTAGTGTTACAGTGTTGTGACCAGTGTTACTGACACCTTAGGTAGTGTTACAGTGTTGTGACCAGTGTTACTGACACCTTAGGTAGTGTTACAGTGTTGTGACCAGTGTTACTGACACCTTAGGTAGTGTTACAGTGTTGTGACCAGTGTTACTGACACCTTAGGTAGTGTTACAGTGTTGTGACCAGTGTTACTGACACCTTAGGTAGTGTTACATTGTTGTGACCAGTGTTACTGACACCTTAGTTAGTGTTACAGTGTTGTGACCAGTGTTACTGACACCTTAGGTAGTGTTACATTGTTGTGACCAGTGTTACTGACACCTTAGGTAGTGTTACAGTGTTGTGACCAGTGTTACTGACACCTTAGGTAGTGTTACAGTGTTGTGACCAGTGTTACTGACACCTTAGGTAGTGTTACATTGTTGTGACCAGTGTTACTGACACCTTAGGTAGTGTTACAGTGTTGTGACCAGTGTTACTAACACCTTAGGTAGTGTTACAGTGTTGTGACCAGTGTTACTGACACCTTAGGTAGTGTTACAGTGTTGTGACCAGTGTTACTAACACCTTAGGTAGTGTTACATTGTTGTGACCAGTGTTACTGACACCTTAGGTAGTGTTACAGTGTTGTGACCAGTGTTACTGCCACCTTAGGTAATGTTACAGTGTTGTGACCAGTGTTACTGCCACCTTAGGTAGTGTTACAGTGTTGTGACCAGTGTTACTAACACCTTAGGTAGTGTTACAGTGTTGTGACCAGTGTTACTGACACCTTAGGTAGTGTTACAGTGTTGTGACCAGTGTTACTGACACCTTAGGTAGTGTTACAGTGTTGTGACCAGTGTTACTGCCACCTTAGGTAGTGTTACAGTGTTGTGACCAGTGTTACTAACACCTTAGGTAGTGTTACAGTGTTGTGACCAGTGTTACTAACACCTTAGGTAGTGTTACAGTGTTGTGACCAGTGTTACTGCCACCTTAGGTAGTGTTACAGTGTTGTGACCAGTGTTACTGCCACCTTAGGTAGTGTTACAGTGTTGTGACCAGTGTTACTGCCACCTTAGGTTGTGTTACAGTGTTGTGACCAGTGTTACTGCCACCTTAGGTAGTGTTACAGTGTTGTGACCAGTGTTACTGCCACCTTAGGTAGTGTTACAGTGTTGTGACCAGTGTTACTGACACCTTAGGTAGTGTTACAGTGTTGTGACCAGTGTTACTGACACCTTAGGTAGTGTTACAGTGTTGTGACCAGTGTTACTGACACCTTAGGTAGTGTTACAGTGTTGTGACCAGTGTTACTGACACCTTAGGTAGTGTTACAGTGTTGTGACCAGTGTTACTAACACCTTAGGTAGTGTTACAGTGTTGTGACCAGTGTTACTGACACCTTAGGTAGTGTTACAGTGTTGTGACCAGTGTTACTGACACCTTGGGTAGTGTTACATTGTTGTGACCAGTGTTACTGACACCTTAGGTAGTGTTACAGTGTTGTGACCAGTGTTACTGACACCTTAGGTAGTGTTACAGTGTTGTGACCAGTGTTACTGACACCTTAGGTAGTGTTACATTGTTGTGACCAGTGTTACTGACACCTTAGGTAGTGTTACAGTGTTGTGACCAGTGTTACTGACACCTTAGGTAGTGTTACATTGTTGTGACCAGTGTTACTGACACCTTAGGTAGTGTTACAGTGTTGTGACCAGTGTTACTGACACCTTAGGTAGTGTTACATTGTTGTGACCAGTGTTACTGACACCTTAGGTAGTGTTACAGTGTTGTGACCAGTGTTACTGACACTTTAGGTAGTGTTACAGTGTTGTGACCAGTGTTACTGCCACCTTAGGTAGTGTTACAGTGTTGTGACCAGTGTTACTGACACCTTAGGTAGTGTTACAGTGTTGTGACCAGTGTTACTGACACCTTAGGTAGTGTTACAGTGTTGTGACCAGTGTTACTGACACCTTAGGTAGTGTTACATTGTTGTGACCAGTGTTACTGACACCTTAGGTAGTGTTACAGTGTTGTGACCAGTGTTACTGACACCTTAGGTAGTGTTACAGTGTTGTGACCAGTGTTACTGACACTTTAGGTAGTGTTACATTGTTGTGACCAGTGTTACTGACACCTTAGGTAGTGTTACAGTGTTGTGACCAGTGTTACTGACACTTTAGGTAGTGTTACATTGTTGTGACCAGTGTTACTGACACCTTAGGTAGTGTTACAGTGTTGTGACCAGTGTTACTGACACCTTGGGTAGTGTTACAGTGTTGTGACCAGTGTTACTGACACTTTAGGTAGTGTTACATTGTTGTGACCAGTGTTACTGACACCTTAGGTAGTGTTACAGTGTTGTGACCAGTGTTACTGACACCTTGGGTAGTGTTACAGTGTTGTGACCAGTGTTACTGACACTTTAGGTAGTGTTACAGTGTTGTGACCAGTGTTACTGACACCTTGGGTAGTGTTACATTGTTGTGACCAGTGTTACTGACACCTTAGGTAGTGTTACAGTGTTGTGACCAGTGTTACTGACACTTTAGGTAGTGTTACAGTGTTGTGACCAGTGTTACTGACACCTTAGGTAGTGTTACAGTGTTGTGACCAGTGTTACTGACACCTTAGGTAGTGTTACAGTGTTGTGACCAGTGTTACTGACAACTTGGGTAGTGTTACAGTGTTGTGACCAGTGTTACTGACACCTTAGGTAGTGTTACAGTGTTGTGACCAGTGTTACTGCCACCATGGGTAGTGTTACATTGTTGTGACCAGTGTTACTGCCACCATGGGTAGTGTTACATTGTTGTGACCAGTGTTACTGCCAC
>NC_091328.1:7760248-7845248 GCF_038502225.1 Cherax quadricarinatus | reverse complement strand
ACCTTCCACATTTGGAGGTCAGACCTGGAGTTGCCAAACATGGAGTCGCAAGACCTGGAGGTCAGAACTGGAGGTCACACATGGAGACAACGCCTGAAGGCCACATCTGGGGGTCACACCTGGAGACCACACCTGTAGGTGACACTGGAAACCTCACCTGGAGGCCACACCTGCAGACCACACCTTGAGGTCACACCTGGATGTCACACCTGGAGGTCACACCTGGAGGTCACACCTGGAGATCGGATAATTCCTCCGGATATTTTTAACAGATTTCCAATGACAATTTTATTTGAAGTTCTTTGTTGAGCTTATTGTTGTGACCCAGTGATGTAGTGGTGTCACTGTGACCCAGTAATGATGTGGTGTCACTGTGACCCAGTGATGTAGTGGTGTCACTGTGACCCAGTAATGATGTAGTGGTGTCACTGTGACCCAATGATGTAGTGGTGTCACTGTGACCCAGTGATGATGTAGTGGTGTCACTGTGACCCAGTGATGTAGTGGTGTCACTGTGACCCAGTAATGATGTAGTGGTGTCACTGTGACCCAGTGATGTAGTGGAGTCACTGTGACCCAGTGATGTGCTGTCACTGTGACCCAGTGATGAAGTGGTGTCACTGTGACTCAGTGATGTAGTGGTGTCACTGTGACCCAGTGATGTAGTGGTGTCACTGTGACCCAGTGATGTGGTGTCACTGTGACCCAGTGATGTGCTGTCACTGACCCAGTGATGGTGTAGTGCTGTCACTGTAACCCAGTGATGTAGTGCTGTCACTGTAACCCGGTGATGTAGTGGTGTCACTGTGACTCAGTGCTGTAACTGTGACCCAGTGATGTAGTGGTGTCACTGTGACCCAGTGATGTAGTGGTGTCACTGTGACCCAGTGATGTGGTGTCACTGTGACCCAGTGATGTGGTGTCACTGTGATCCAGTGATGTAGTGCTGTCACTGTGACTCAGTGATGGTGTAGTGCTGTCACTGTAACCCAGTAATGTAGTGGTGTCACTGTAACCCAGTGATGTAGTGGTGTCACTGTGACCCAGTGATGTAGTGGTGTCATTGTGACCCAGTGATGTAGTGCTGTCACTGTGACCCAGTGATGTAGTGCTGTCACTGTGACCCAGTGATGTAGTGCTGTCACTGTGACCCAGTGATGGTGTAGTGCTGTCACTGTAACCCAGTGATGTAATGCTGTCACTGTAACCCAGTGATGTAGTGCTGTCACTGTGACCCAGTGATGTGGTGCCACTGTGACCCAGTGATGTGGTGTCACTGTGACCCATTGATGTAGTGGTGTCACTGTGACCCAGTGATATGGTGTCACTGTGAGCCAGTGGTGTAGTGCTGTCACTGTGACCCAGTGATGTAGTGGTGTCACTGTGACCCAGTGATGTAGTGGTGTCAGTGACCCAGTGATGTAGTGGTGTCACTGTGACCCAGTGATGTAGTGCTGTCACTGTGACCCAGTGATGTAGTGGTGTCACCTAGTGGGCAGGTGTAACAGTCACCTGGTGGGCAGGTGTAGCAGTCACCTGGTGGGCAGGTATAGCAGTCACCTAGTGGGCACGTGTAGCAGTCACCTGGTGGGCAGGTGTAGCAGTCACCTAGTGGGCAGGTGTAGCAGTCACCTGGTTGGCAGGTGTAGCAGTCACCTGGTGGGCAGGTGTAGCAGTCACCTGGTGGGCAGGTGTAGCAGTCACCCAGTGGGTAGGTGTAGCAGTCACCTGGTGGGCAGGTTTAGGAGTTACCTGGTGGTCAGGTGTAGGAGCCACATGGTGGGTAGGTGTAGCAGTCACCTGGTGGGCAGGTGTAGCAGTCACCTGGTGGGCAGGTGTAGCAGTCACCTAGTGGGTAGGTGTAGCAGTCACCTGGTGGGCAGGTGTAGCAGTCACCTGGTGGGCAGGTGTAGCATTCACCTAGTGGGCAGGTGTAGCAGTCACCTGGTGGGCAGGTGTAGCAGTCACCTAGTGGGCAGGTGTAGCAATCACCTGGTGGGCAGGTGTAGCAGTTACTTGGTGGGCAGGTGTAGCAGTCACCTAGTGGGCAGGTGTAGCAGTCACCTAGTGGGCAGGTGTAGCAGTCACCTAGTGGGCAGGTGTAGCAGTCACCTGGCGGGCAGGTGTAGCAGTCACCTGGCGGGCAGGTGTAGCAGTCACCTAGTGGGCAGGTGTTGCAGTCACCTAGTTGGCAGGTGTAGCAGTTACCTGGTGGGCAGGTGTAGCAGTCACCTGGTTGGCAGGTGTAGCAGTCACCCAGTGGGTAGGTGTAGCAGTCACCTGGTGGGCAGGTTTAGGAGTTACCTGGTGGGCAGGTGTAGCAGCCACATGGTGGGTACGTGTAACAGTCACCTGGTGGGCAGGTGTTGCAGTCACCTGGTTGGCAGGTGTAGCAGTTACCTGGTGGGCAGGTGTAGCAGTCACCTGGTGGGCAGGTGTAGCAGTCACCTGGTGGGCAGGTGTAGCAGTCACCTAGTGGGTAGGTGTAGCAGTCACCTGGTGGGCAGGTGTAGCAGTTACCTGGTGGGCAGGTGTAGCAGTCACCTGGTGGGAAGGTGTAGCAGTCACCTGGTGGGCAGGTGTAGCAGTCACCTGGTGGGCAGGTGTAGCAGTCACCTAGTGGGTAGGTGTAGCAGTCACCTGGTGGGCAGGTGTAGCAGTCACCTAGTGGGCTGGTGTAGCAGTCACCTGGTGGGCAGGTGTAGCAGTCACCTGGTGGGCAGGTGTAGTTCTGTAACTGTGACCCAGTGATGTGGTGTCACTGTGACCCAGTGATGTAGTGCTGTCACTGTGACCCAGTGATGTGGTGTCTCTGTGACCCAGTGATGTGGTGTCACTGTGACCCAGTGATGTAGTGCTGTCACTGTGACCCAGTGATGGTGTAGTGCTGTCACTGTAACCCAGTGATGTAGTGGTGTCACTGTAACCCAGTGATGTAGTGGTGTCACTGTGACCCAGTAATGTAGTGGTGTCATTGTGACCCAGTGATGTAGTGGTGTCACTGTGACCCAGTGATGTAGTGGTGTCATTGTGACCCAGTGATGTAGTGGTGTCACTGTGACCCAGTGATGTAATGCTGTCACTGTAACCCAGTGATGTAGTGCTGTCACTGTGACCCAGTGATGTAGTGGTGTCACTGTGACCCAGTGATGTAGTGGTGTCACTGTGACCCAGTGATGTAGTGGTATCACTGTGACCCAGTGATGTAGTGGTGTCACTGTGACCCAGTGATGTAGTGGTGTCACTGTGACCCAGTGATGTAGTGGTGTCATTGTGACCCAGTTATGTAATGCTGTCACTGTAACCCAGTGATGTGGTGCTGTCACTGTGACCCAGTGATGTAGTGTCACTGTGACCGAGTGATGTAGTGGTGTCATTGTGACCCAGTGGTGTAATGCTGTCACTGTGACCCAGTGATGTAGTGGTGTCACTGTGACCCAGTGATGTAGTGGTGTCATTGTGACCCAGTGATGTAATGCTCTCACTGTAACCCAGTGATGTGCTGTCACTGTGACCCAGTGATGTATCACTGTGACCCAGTGATGTAGTGGTGTCATTGTGACCCAGTGGTGTAATGCTGTCACTGTGACCCAGTGATGTAGTGGTGTCACTGTGACCCAGTGATGTAGTGGTGTCACTGTGACCCAGTGATGTGCTGTCACTGTGACCCAGTGATGTAGTGCTGTCACTGTGACCCAGTGATGTAGTGGTGTCACTGTGACCCAGTGATGTAGTGCTGTCACTCTGACCCAGTGATGTAGTGGTGTCACTGTGACCCAGTGATGTGCTGTCACTCTGACCCAGTGATGTAGTGCTGTCACTGTTTACCCAGTGATGTAGTGCTGTCACTGTGACCCAGTGATGTAGTGCTGTCACTGTGACCCAGTGATGTAGTGCTGTCACTGTGACCCAGTGATGTAGTGCTGTCACTGTGACCCAGTGATGTAGTGCTGTCACTGTGACCCAGTGATGTGCTATCACTGTGACCCAGTGATGTAGTGCTGCCACTGTGACCCAGTGATGTAGTGCTGTCACTGTGACTCAGTGATGTAATGGTGTCACTGTGACCCAGTAATGTAGTGATGTCACTGTGACCCAGTGATGTAGTGGTGTCACTGTGACCCAGTGATGTAGCGGTGTCACTATGACCCAGTGATGTAGTGCTGTCACTGTGACCCAGTGATGTAGTGCTGTCACTGTGACCCAGTGATGTAGTGCTGTCACTGTAACCCAGTGATGTAGTGGTGTCACTGTAACCCAGTGATGGTGTAGTGGTGTCACTGTAAACCAGTGATGGTGTAGTGCTGTCACTGTAACCCAGTGATGGTGTAGTGCTGTCACTGTAACCCAGTGATGGTGTAGTGCTGTCACTGTAACCCAGTGATGATGTAGTGCTGTCACTGTAACCCAGTGATGGTGTAGTGCTGTCACTGTAACCCAGTGATGGTGTAGTGCTGTCACTGTAACCCAGTTATTGTTTAGTGCTGTCACTGTAACCCAGTGATGATGTGCTGTCACTGTAACCCAGTGATGGTGTAGTGTTGTCACTGTAACCCAGTGATGGTGTGCTGTCTCTGTAACCCAGTGATGATGTAGTGCTGTCACTGTAACCCAGTGATGGTGTGCTGTCACTGTAACCCAGTGATGGTGTAGTGCTGTCACTGTAACCCAGTGATGATGTAGTGCTGTCACTGTTACCCAGTGATGGTGTAGTGCTGTCACTGTAACCCAGTGATGGTGCGCTGTCACTGGAACCCTGTGATGGTGTAGTGCTGTCACTGTAACCCAGTGATGGTGTAGTGCTGTCACTGTAACCCAGTGATGGTGTAGTGCTGTCACTGTAACCCAGTGATGGTGTAGTGCTGTCACTGTAACCCAGTGATGGTGTAGTGCTGTCACTGTAACCCAGTGATGGTTTAGTGTTGTCACTGTATCTCAGTGATGGTGCTGTTATTGTATCTCCCACACCAGCTGGGCAGGTGTAGCAGTCACCTGGTGGGCAGGTGTAGCAGTCACCTAGTGGGCAGGTGTAGTAGTCACCTGGTGGGTAGGTGTAGCAGACACCTGGTGGGCAGGTGTAGCAGTCACCTAGTGGGCAGGTGTAGTAGTCACCTGGTGGGTAGGTGTAGCAGTCACCTGGTGGGCAGGTGTAGCAGTCACCTGGTGGGCAGGTGTAGCAGTCACCTGGTGGGCAGGTGTAGCAGTCACCTGGTGGGTAGGAGTAGCAGTCACCTGGTGGGCAGGTGTAGCAGTCACCTGGTGGGTAGGTGTAGCAGTCACCTGGTGGGCAGGTGTAGCAGCCACCTGGTGGGCAGGTGTAGCAGTCACCTGGTGGGCAGGTGTAGCAGTCACCTGGTGGGCAGGCGTAGCAGTCACCTGGTGGGCAGGCGTAGCAGTCACCTGGTTGGCAGGTGTAGCAGTCACCTGGTTGGCAGGTGTAGCAGTCACCTGGTGGGCAGGTGTAGCAGTCACCTGGTTGGCAGGTGTAGCAGTCACCAGGTGGGCAGGTGTAGCAGCCACCTGGTGGGTAGGTGTAGCAGTCACCTGGTGGGCAGGTGTAGCAGTCACCTGGTGGGCAGGTGTAGCAGTTACCTGGTGGGTAGGTGTAGCAGTCACCTTGTGGGCAGGTGTAGCAGTCACCTGGTAAGCAGGTGTAGCAGTCACCTGGTGGGCAGGTGTAGCAGTCACCTGGTGGGCAGGTGTAGCAGTCACCTAGTGGGTAGGTGTAGCAGTCACCTGGTGGGCAGGTGTAGCAGTCACCTAGTGGGTAGGTGTAGCAGTCACCTAGTGGGCAGGTGTAGCAGTCACCTAGTGGGTAGGTGTAGCAGTCACCTGGTGGGCAGGTGTAGCAGTCACCTTGTGGGCAGGTGTAGCAGTCACCTGGTGGGCAGGTGTAGCAGTCACCTGGTGGGCAGGTGTAGCAGTCACCTAGTGGGTAGGTGTAGCAGTCACCTGGTGGGCAAGTGTAGCAGTCACCTAGTGGGTAGGTGTAGCAGTCACCTGGTGGGCAGGTGTAGCAGTCACCTGGTTGGCAGGTGTAGCAGTCACCTGGTGGGCAGGCGTAGCAGTCACCTGGTGGGCAGGTGTAGCAGTCACCTGGTTGGCAGGTGTAGCAGTCACCTGGTTGGCAGGTGTAGCAGTCACCTGGTGGGCAGGTTTAGCAGTCACCTGGTGGGCAGGTGTAGCAGTCACCTGGTTGGCAGGTGTAGCAGTCACCTGGTGGGCAGGTGTAGCAGCCACCTGGTGGGTAGGTGTAGCAGTCACCTGGTGGGCAGGTGTAGCCGTCACCTGGTGGGCAGGTGTAGCAGTTACCTGGTGGGTAGGTGTAGCAGTCACCTTGTGGGCAGGTGTAGCAGTCACCTGGTGGGCAGGTGTAGCAGTCACCTGGTGGGCAGGTGTAGCAGTCACCTGGTGGGCAGGTGTAGCAGTCACCTAGTGGGTAGGTGTAGCAGTCACCTGGTGGGCAGGTGTAGCAGTCACCTAGTGGGTAGGTGTAGCAGTCACCTAGTGGGCAGGTGTAGCAGTCACCTAGTGTGTAGGTGTAGCAGTCACCTGGTGAGCAGGTGTAGCAGTCACCTTGTGGGCAGGTGTAGCAGTCACCTGGTGGGCAGGTGTAGCAGTCACCTGGTGGGCAGATGTTGCAGTCACCTAGTGGGTAGGTGTAGCAGTCACCTGGTGGGCAGGTGTAGCAGTCACCTAGTGGGTAGGTGTAGCAGTCACCTAGTGGGCAGGTGTAGCAGTCACCTAGTGGGTAGGTGTAGCAGTCACCTGGTGGGCAGGTGTAGCAGTCACCTTGTGGGCAGGTGTAGCAGTCACCTGGTGGGCAGGTGTAGCAGTCAACTAGTGAGCAGGTGTAGCAATCACCTAGTGGGTAGGTGTAGCAGTCACCTGGTGGGCAGGTGTAGCAGTTACCTGGTGGGCTGGTGTAGCAGTCACCTAGTGGGTAGGTGTAGCAGTCACCTGGTGGGCAGGTGTAGCAGTCACCTGGTGGGCAGGTGTAGCAGTCACCTGGTGGGCAGGTGTTGCAGTTACCTGGTGGGTAGGTGTAGCAGTCACCTGGAGGGCAGGTGTAGCAGTCACCTGGCGGGTAGGTGTAGCAGTCACCTGGTGGGCAGGTGTAGCAGTTACCTGGTGGGTAGGTGTAGCATTCACCTAGTGGGCAGGTGTAGCAGTCACCTGGTGGGCAGGTGTAGCAGTCACCTGGTGGGTAGGTGTAGCAGTCACCTGGTGGGCAGGTGTAGCAGTCACCTGGTGGGTAGGTGTAGCAGTCACCTGGTGGGCAGGTGTAGCAGCCACCTGGTGGGCAGGTGTAGCAGTCACCTGGTAGGCAGGTGTAGCAGTCACCTGGTAGGCAGGTGTAGCAGTCACCTGGTTGGCAGGTGTAGCAGTCACCTGGTTGGCAGGTGTAGCAGTCACCTGGTTGGCAGGTGTAGCAGTCACCTGGTGGGCAGGTGTAGCAGTCACCTGGTGGGCAGGTGTAGCAGTCACCTGGTTGGCAGGTGTAGCAGTCACCTGGTGGGCAGGTGTAGCAGTCACCTGGTGGGCAGGTGTAGCAGTCACCTGGTGGGCAGGTGTAGCAGTCACCTGGTGGGCAGGTGTAGCAGTCACCTGGTGGGCAGGTGTAGCAGTCACCTGGTGGGCAGGTGTAGCAGTCACCTGGTGGGCAGGTGTAGCAGTCACCTGGTGGGCAGGTGTAGCAGTCACCTGGTGGGCAGGTGTAGCAGTCACCTGGTGGGTAGGTGTAACAGTCACCTGGTAGGCAGGTGTAGCAGTCACCTGGTGGGCAGGTGTAGCAGTCACCTGGTGGGCAGGTGTAGCAATCACCTGGTGGGCAGGTGTAGCAGTCACCTGGTGGGTAGGTGTAACAGTCACCTAGTGGGCAGGTGTAGCAGTCACCTGGTGGGTAGGTGTAGCAGTTACCTGGTGGGCAGGTGTAGCAGTCACCTGGTGGGCAGGTGTAGCAGTCACCTGGTGGGTAGGTGTAGCAGTCACCTGGTGGGTAGGTGTAGCAGTCACCTGGTTGGCAGGTGTAGCAGTCACCTAGTGGGCAGGTGTAGCAGTCACCTGGTGGGCAGGTGTAGCAGTCACCTGGTGGGCAGGTGTAGCAGTCACCTGGGACAGGTAATGGCGACAGGTACAGGTGTGCGTGAGGGGGTTGTACACACCTGCGCACGGAGCCATTAGTGGAAGGGGGTGCCCAGGATGGGGAAGGGGATATGGAGGAGGGAGGAGGGAAGGGAAGGGAGGGGAAAGAGGGAGGGGAAAAAGGGAGGGGAAAGGAGGGATTGGGAAAGAAGGAGAGGGAGGAGGAAGGAGGTAATGGAAGGAGGTAGAGGGGGGGGGGGTTGACCCACCGACCTACTTTGACCGGGCAGAAATGAATGGTTGCTGGAGGGGGTGTGGGGGATGGGAGGGGGGTGTGGGGGTGTGGGGGAGGGGAGGGGGTGTGAGGGAGGGGAGGGGGTATTGGGGAGGGGAGGGGTAGACTGCGCACCTGCGCATCGCGTGCAGGACCTTCCCTGCGCCGTCAGCGTCATCCACTGACCTTACTTACCAGTGCGTCATTAAAGGTCAGTTCTCCTCTGACCTTTTTATAATAATAATAATAATAATTATTATTATTATTATTATTATTATTATTATTATTGTTGTTGTTAATTGTTATTATTTTTGTTCTTGTTTTGAGGTTGTTTACTGGTCAGTTGATTGTAAGTGATGTTGGGGGCAAAGGAGGTTGAGGGGATTGTGTGGGGGTGGGGGAGACTATGGATTGGAGAGCATCGTGGATGGATGGTGGGTGGGGTGGGGGGCAGCGCGCCCAATCATGGGGATGTTGCCATGGTAACGGCGTGGTGTGAGGGGAGGCTGCTTCTGCCGCCGCTGCTAAGGGAGGAGAGGGAGAGGTAAGGGGAGGGGGAGGGGGGGAGGGGAATCAATATATAGTGCCGAGGCTTCCAGGATCTGGCCAGTGCTCACCTGCCTCTCACCTGCGCCGCCCCTCACCCACGGACACGCCGTCACGGACACGCCGCCAGGACACGCCGCCAGGGACACGCCGATGCCGCCGCCACCGCCACCGCTGCCGTCGCCGTCGCCGCCGCCGCTGGCCAGGGTCTACCGGCGCCAGGGGTGGCAGGAGGCGGGTGATGGGGTGACAAGCGGCAGTGGTGTCAGCCTACATGGCCTGACAGTGCCACTAGCGGCAGGCTGCTGCTGCAGGTAGAGTACTACTTGTCTGGCACTCTACAGTGGTGTTTGTCACTCTACAGTGGTGTCTGGCAATCTACAAGTGGTCCCTGGCACCACTGCATGCGGGTGACCACTTACCACAAGTGGTCGTACCACTGGACACCTCTTACCAAGACTGATCACCACTGTAAACACTAGACCCCTCTGGACCCTAGTCAGTTGCACTCAACCTGGCTTCCCCTCTTCTCTGTAAACCTCTTCTCCCTTCTTCGTAAACTTCCTCTCAATTCCGTAAATCTCCCCTCCCTTCCATCAACCTCCCCTCCCTTCCGTAAATCTCCCCTCCCTTCCATCAACCTCCCCTCCCTTCCGTAAATCTCCCCTCCCTTCCATCAACCTCCCCTCCCTTCCGTAAATCTCCCCTCCCTTCCATCAACCTCCCCTCAATTCCGTAAATCTCCCCTCCCTTCCATCAACCTCCCCTCCCTTCCGTAAATCTCCCCTCCCTTCCATCAACCTTCCCTCCCTTCCGTAAATCTCCCCTCCCTTCCATCAACCTCCCCTCCCTTCCGTCAACCTCCCCTCCCTTCCGTCAACCTCCTCTCCCTTCCGTCAACCTCCCTTCCATTCCGTCAACCTCCCCTCCCTTCCGTCAACCTCCCTTCCCTTCCGTCAACCTCATTTCCCTTTCGACAACCTCCCCTCCCTTCCGTCAACCTCCACTTCCTTCCGTCAACCTCCCTTCCCTTCCGTCAACCTCCCGTCCCTTCCGTCAACCTCCCCTTCCTTCCGTCAACCTCCCTTCCGTCAACCTCCCCTTCCTTCCGTCAACCTCCCGTCCCTTCCGTCAACCTCCCCGCCCTTCCGTCAACCTCCCTTCCCTTCCGTCAACCTCTCGTCCCTTCCGTCTCAACCTCCCTTCCCTTCCGTCACCCTCCCCTTCCTTCCGCCAACCTCCTGTCCCTTCCGTCAACCTCCCCTCCCTTCCGTCAACCTCCCCTCCCTTCCGTCAGCCTCCCCTCCCTTCCGTCAACCTCCCGTCCCTTCCGTCAATCTCCCCTTACTTCCGTCAACCTCACGTCCCTTCCGTCAACCTCCTGTTCCTTCCGTCAACCTCCCGTCCCTTCCGTCAACCTCCCGTCCCTTCCGTCAACCTCCCGTCCCTTCCGTCAACCTCCCTTCGCTTCCGTTAACTTCCCGTCCCTTCCGTCAACCTCCCGTCCATTCCGTCAACCTCCTGTCCCTTCCGTCAACCTCCACTCCCATCCGTCAATCTCCACTCCCTTCTGTCAACCTCCCGTCCCTTACGTCAACCTCCCTTCCCTTCCGTCAACCTCCCTTCCCTTCCGTCAACCTCCCTTCCCTTCCGTCAACCTCCCGTCCCTTCCGTCAACCTCCCTTCCCTTCCGTCAACCTCCCGTCCCTTCGGTCAACCTCCACTCCCTTCCGTCAACCTCCCCTCCCTTCCGTCAACCTCCCTTCCCTTCCGTCAACCTCCCGTCTTTTCCGTCAACCTCCCCTTCCGTCAACCTCCCTTCCCTTCCGTCAACCTCCCCTCCCTTCCATCAACCTCCCTTCCCTTCCGTCACCCTCCCGTCCCTTCCGTCAAGCTCCCGTCCCTTCCGTCAACCTCCCTTCGCTTCCGTCAACCTCCCTTCGCTTCCGTCAACCTCCCGTCCATTCCGTCAACCTCCCGTCCATTCCGTCAACCTCCCGTCCATTCCGTCAACCTCCCGTCCATTCCGTCAACCTCCCGTCTCTTCCGTCAACCTCCCGTCTCTTCCGTCAACCTCCCGTCCATTCCGTCAACCTCCCGTCCATTCCGTCAACCTCCCGTCCATTCCGTCAACCTCCCGTCCATTCCGTCAACCTCCCGTCCATTCCGCTAACCTCCCGTCCATTCCGTCAACCTCCCGTCCATTCCGCCAACCTCCCGTCCATTCCGCCAACCTCCCGTCCATTCCGCCAACCTCCCGTCCATTCCGCCAACCTCCCGTCCATTCCGTCGACCTCCCGTCCATTCCGCCAACCTCCCGTCCATTCCGCCAACCTCCCGTCCATTCCGCCAACCTCCCGTCCATTCCGCCAACCTCCCGTCCATTCCGCCAACCTCCCGTCCATTCCGCCAACCTCCCGTCCATTCCGTCAACCTCCCGTCCATTCCGCCAACCTCCCGTCCATTCCGTCAACCTCCCGTCCATTCCGCTAACCTCCCGTCCATTCCGCCAACCTCCCGTCCATTCCGCCAACCTCCCGTCCATTCCGCCAACCTCCCGTCCATTCCGCCAACCTCCCGTGCATTCCGCCAACCTCCCGTCCATTCCGTCAACCTCCCGTCCATTCCGCCAACCTCCCGTCCATACCGCCAACCTCCCGTCCATTCCGCCAACCTCCCGTCCATTCCGCCCACCTCCCGTCCATTCCGCCAACCTCCCGTCCATTCCGCCAACCTCCCGTCCATTCCGTCAACCTCCCGTCCATTCCGTCAACCTCCCGTCCATTCCGCCAACCTCCCGTCCATTCCGCCAACCTCCCGTCCATTCCGCCAACCTCCCGTCCATTCCGCCAACCTCCCGTCCATTCCGCCAACCTCCCGTCCATTCCGCTAACCTCCCGTCCATTCCGTCAACCTCCCGTCCATTCCGTCAACCTCCCGTCCATTCCGCCAACCTCCCGTCCATTCCGCCAACCTCCCGTCCATTCCGTCAACCTCCCGTCCATTCCGCCAACCTCCCGTCCATTCCGCTAACCTCCCGTCCATTCCGTCAACCTCCCGTCCATTCCGTCAACCTCCCGTCCATTCCGCCAACCTCCCGTCCATTCCGTCAACCTCCCGTCCATTCCGCCAACCTCCCGTCCATTCCGTCAACCTCCCGTCCATTCCGTCAACCTCCCGTCCATTCCGCCAACCTCTCGTCCATTCCGTCAACCTCCCGTCCATTCCGTCAACCTCCCGTCCATTCCGTCAACCTCCCGTCCGTTCCGTCAACTTCTCCCCCTCAATATCCAGTAAGTCGTTACTGGATACAAATTCATGTAAATTTTTCTTATTTATTGAGTGTAAAATTGCGACACACACACACACACACACACACACACACACACACACACACACACACACACGCACGCACGCACGCACGCACACGCATCTCGCTGCTATAACGTCTTCGTTAATTTCGTCAACTGTTGTTGGTTGAGGTTGACAGTGGACGTCAACTTGAGGTTCAGTAGAGGTGGCTAGGGAAGGTGTGGTCAGCGGGGTCCGGGAGCTGTGGACCAACCGGTCACATCTTCCAGTGTCTATGTGGCCAGGTAATGCCACACATGTAAACACCTAAACCCACACCTGTAAGCATTTGTATATACCTGAGCTACACCTGTAAATACCTGAACCATACCTGTAAATGTCTGAACTACGCCTGAATCACACCTGTAAACACCTGAACCACACCTGTAAACACCTGAACCACACCTGTAAACACCTGAACCACACTTGTAAAGACCCATATGTTTCACAACCTCACCCTGTAACTTCACACTGTATCCTTACACTGTAACCTCACCCTGTAACCTCACACTGTAATCTCACACTGTAACCTCACACTGTAACCACACACTAGAACCTCACCCTGAAACCTCATACTGTAACCATACTAAAACCTCACACTGAAACCACACACTTTAACCACACATTTAAACCTCCCACTTAAACCTCAAACTTTAACCACACACTAGAACCTCGCGCTGTAACCTCACACTGTAACCACAGATTGAAACCTCAGCCATGTAGAGAGTATTTACTGGAGAATACCTGGCTTATTTCCACGACCTCCAAGAGCTGACAGTCAAGCTTAAGCAAGAACTAGGAGGCAAGAGGTGCGCACAGCTGCGTAAGGAATTGTTCCATTGCTCTTTCATTACTCTAGATGAACGATGCAAGTCACAATACCGTGGCTGCAACAATTCACAAATGACCCACAATACCGTGGCTGCAACAATTCACAACTGACCCACAATACCGTGGCTGCAACAATTCACAACTGACCCACAATACCGTGGCTGCTACAATTTACAACTGACCCACAATACCGTGGCTGCAACAATTCACAACTGATCCACAATACCGTGACTGCAACAATTCACAACTGACCCACAATACTGTGGCTGCAACAATTCACAACTGACCCACAATACCGTGGCTGCAACAATTCACAATTGACCCACAATACCATGGCTGCTACAATTTACAACTGACCCACAATACCGTGGCTGCAACAATTCACAACTGACCCACAATACTGTGGCTGCTACAATTCACAACTGACCCACAATACCGTGGCTGCTACAATTCACAACTGACCCACAATACCGTGGCTGCAACAATTCACAACTGACTCACAATATTGTGGCTGCAACAATTCACAACTGACCCACAATACTGTGGCTGCAACAATTCACAACTGACCCACAATACCGTGGCTACAACAATTCACAACTGACCCACAATAATGTGGCTGCAACAATTCACAAATGACCCACAATACTGTGGCTGCAACAATTCACAAATGACCCACAATACCGTGGCTGCAACAATTCACAACTGACCCACAATACCGTGGCTGCAACAATTCGCAACTGACCCACAATACTGTGGCTGCTACAATTCACAACTGACCTACAATACCGTGGCTGCTACAATTCACAACTGACCCACAATACCGTGGCTGCAACAATTCACAACTGACCCACAATACCGTGGCTGCAACAATTCACAAATGATCCACAATACCGTGGCTGCAACAATTCACAACTGACCCACAATACTGTGACTGCAACAATTCACAACTGACCCACAATACTGTGGCTGCAACAATTCACAACTGACCCACAATACCGTGACTGCAACAATTCACAACTGACCCACAATACTGTGGCTGCAACAATTCACAACTGACCCACAATACCGTGGCTGCAACAATTCACAACTGACCCACAATACTGTGGCTGCAACAATTCACAACTGACCCACAATACCGTGGCTGCAACAATTCACAACTGACCCACAATACCGTGGCTGCAACAATTCACAACTGACCCACAATACTGTGGCTGCAACAATTCACAACTGACCCACAATACCGTGACTGCAACAATTCACAACTGACCCACAATACCGTGGCTGCAACAATTCACAACTGACCCACAATACCGTGGCTGCAACAATTCACAACTAATTCTAAGTTTGTTGAGAAGAGTTGTCGTGTATCGCTCCATCAAAGACGTTCTGGAAGGAGTAAAACGTCGTTTTAAGTCTTCTGAGTGTGCTTCTTGTCTGATTTCCTCATTTATCTAAATCTCATGGCACCCTAAATCCTTTGGCACCCTAAATCCTATGGCACTCTTAATCTTATGGCACCCTAAATCTTATGGAACTTAATCTTATGGCACCCTATATCTTATGGCACCCTAAATCTTATGACATTAATTCTTATGGTACCCTAAATTCTTTGGCACCCTTAATCCTATGGCACACTAAATCTTATGGCGCCAAAATCTTAGTGCACCCTAAATCTTATGGCACTCTAAATCTTATGGCACCCTAAATCTTATGACACCCTGAATCCTTTGGCACCTTAAATCTTATGGCATTCTAAATCTTATGGCACCCTTAATCTTATGGCACCCTGAAACTTATGATACCCTAAATTCTTTGGCACATTGAATCTTATGGCACCCTTAATTTTACGGCACCCCTATTCTTATGACACCCTAAATCCTATGTCACTCTACCAGTCCCACCCCTCCCCCGAGTCCACGACTGCCATTTTGACGTTTCGTCAGTGTCACTCAGTCTCACTGGCATGTGCTGGCACCCTCAGTGCCACTTATCCGACTGCGTATTTGGCCTCATCAGTGCCGCTTGTTTGGCGCTCTTGGTGCCATTTATGAAGCTCTTTCAGTGCCAGGTTCTGACCACTTAACTGCCAGTGGTCTGACAACCTCTGACCATACTTGATTTCTTCAGTACCAATTGTTGAACACGGTGCCACCTGTTGAATAACATGGTGCCACCTGTTGAACACGGTGCCACCTGTTGAATAACATGGATGCCACTTGTTGAACAACATGGCTGCCACCTGTTGAACAACATGGTGCCACCTGTTGAACAACACGGCTGCCACCTGTTGAACAACATGGTGCCACCTGTTGAACAGCATGGTGCCACCTGTTGAACAACATGGTGCCACCTGTTGAACATGTTGTCACCTGTTAAACATAGTGCCATCTGTTTTACAGGTGCGACCTGTTGAACAACATGGTGCCACCTGTTGAACATGGTGCCACCTGTTGAACAGCATGGTGCCACCTGTTGAACAGCATGGTGCCACCTGTTGAACAACATGGTGCCACCTGTTGAACATGTTGCCACCTGTTAAACATAGTGCCATCTGTTTTACAGGTGCGACCTGTTGAACAACATGGTGCCACCTGTTGAACAACATGGTGCCACCTGTTGAACAGCATGGTGCCACCTGTTGAACAACATGGTGCCACCTGTTGAACATGTTGCCACCTGTTAAACATAGTGCCATCTGTTTTACAGGTGCGACCTGTTGAACAACATGGTGCCACCTGTTGAACAACATGGTGCCACCTGTTAAACAACATGGTGCCACCTGTTGAACATGGTGCCACCTGTTGAACATGGTGCCACCTGTTAAACATAGTGCCACCTGTTTTACAGGTGCGACCTGTTGAACAACATGGTGCCACCTGTTGAACAGAATAGTGCCACCTGTTGAACAACATGGTGCCACCTGTTGAACATGGCTGCTACCTGTTGAACAACATGGTGCCACCTGTTGAACAGCATGGTGCCACCTGTTGAACATGGCTGCTACCTGTTGAACAACATGGTGCCACCTGTTGAACAGCATGGTGCCACCTGTTGAACAACATGGTGCCACCTGTTAAACATAGTGCCATCTGTTGAACAGAATGGTGCCACCTGTTGAACATGGTGCCACCTGTTGAACAACATGGTGCCACCTGTTGAACAGAATGGTGCCACCTGTTGAACAACATGGTACCACCTGTTGAACATGGTGCCACCTGTTGAACATGGTGCCACCTGTTGAACAACATGGTGCCACCTGTTGAACAACATGGTGCCACCTGTTGAACAACATGGTGCCACCTGTTGAACAACATGGTGCCACCTGTTGAACATGGTGCCACCTGTTGAACAACATGGTGCCACCTGTTGAACAACATGGTGCCACCTGTTGAACAACATGGTGCCACCTGTTGAACAACATGGTGCCACCTGTTGAACAACATGGTGCCACCTGTTGAACATGGTGCCACCTGTTGAACAACATGGTGCCACCTGTTGAACAACATGGTACCACCTGTTAAACAACATGGTTGCCATCTGTTGAATATCGCAGCTTCCACCTGTTGAACAACATGGCTGCTACCTGTTGAATAAGATGGATGCCACCTGTTGAACATGGTTGCCACCTGTTGAACAACGCAGCTGCCACCTGTTGAATAAGATGGATGCCACCTGTTGAACATGGCTGCCACCTGTTGGACAACGCAGCTGCCACCTGTTGAACAATATGGCTGCCACCTGTTGAACAATATGGCTGCCACCTGTTGAACATAGCTGTTATTTGTTGAACAACACCACTGGCCCCTCAACTGTTCAACAGAAGATACATTTTCCGTTACAAGGAGCTGGGTTGCAATCCTGTTTTAAAGGCTTCCTTCACCGAGGGAGAGAAGGCTTCCTTCACCGAGGGAGAGGCTTCCTTCACCGAGGGAGAGAAGGCTTCCTTCACCGAGGGAGAGGCTTCCTTCACCGAGGGAGAGAAGGCTTCCTTCACCGAGGGAGAGGCTTCCTTCACCGAGGGAGAGAAGGCTTCCTTCACTGAGTCAGAGAAGGCTTCCTTCACTGAGGGAGAGAAGGCTTCCTTCACCGAGGGAGAGAAGGCTTCCTTCACTGAGGGAGAGAAGGCTTCCTTCACTGAGGGAGAGAAGGCTTCCTTCACTGAGGGAGAGAAGACTTCCTTCACTGAGGAAGAGAAGGCTTCCTTCACTGAGGGAGAGAAGGCTTCCTTCACTGAGGGAGAGAAGGCTTCCTTCACTGAGGGAGAGAAGGCTTCCTTCACCGAGGGAGAGAAGGCTTCCTTCACTGAGGGAGAGAAGGCTTCCTTCACTGAGGGAGAGAAGGCTTCCTTCACTGAGGGAGAGAAGGCTTCCTTCACTGAGGGAGAGAAGGCTTCCTTCACCGAGGGAGAGAAGGCTTCCTTCACTGAGGGAGAGAAGGCTTCCTTCACTGAGGGAGAGAAGGCTTCCTTCACCGAGGGAGAGAAGGCTTCCTTCACCGAGGGAGAGGCTTCCTTCACCGAGGGAGAGAAGGCTTCCTTCACCGAGGGAGAGGCTTCCTTCACCGAGGGAGAGAAGGCTTCCTTCACCGAGGGAGAGGCTTCCTTCACCGAGGGAGAGAAGGCTTCCTTCACTGAGGGAGAGAAGGCTTCCTTCACTGAGGGAGAGAAGGCTTCCTTCACTGAGGGAGAGAAGGCTTCCTTCACCGAGGGAGAGAAGGCTTCCTTCACTGAGGGAGAGAAGGCTTCCTTCACTGAGGGAGAGAAGGCTTCCTTCACTGAGGGAGAGAAGGCTTCCTTCACTGAGGGAGAGAAGGCTTCCTTCACCGAGGGAGAGAAGGCTTCCTTCACTGAGGGAGAGAAGGCTTCCTTCACCGAGGGAGAGAAGGCTTCCTTCACCGAGGGAGAGAAGGCTTCCTTCACTGAGGGAGAGAAGGCTTCCTTCACTGAGGGAGAGAAGGCTTCCTTCACCGAGGGAGAGAAGGCTTCCTTCACCGAGGGAGAGAAGGCTTCCTTCACTGAGGGAGAGAAGGCTTCCTTCACTGAGGGAGAGAAGGCTTCCTTCACCGAGGGAGAGAAGGCTTCCTTCACTGAGGGAGAGAAGGCTTCCTTCACCGAGGGAGAGAAGGCTTCCTTCACTGAGGGAGAGAAGGCTTCCTTCACTGAGGGAGAGAAGGCTTCCTTCACCGAGGGAGAGAAGGCTTCCTTCACCGAGGGAGAGAAGGCTTCCTTCACTGAGGGAGAGAAGGCTTCCTTCACTGAGGGAGAGAAGGCTTCCTTCACCGAGGGAGAGAAGGCTTCCTTCACCGAGGGAGAGAAGGCTTCCTTCACTGAGGGAGAGAAGGCTTCCTTCACCGAGGGAGAGAAGGCTTCCTTCACTGAGGGAGAGAAGGCTTCCTTCACTGAGGGAGAGAAGGCTTCCTTCACTGAGGGAGAGAAGGCTTCCTTCACCGAGGGAGAGAAGGCTTCCTTCACCGAGGGAGAGAAGGCTTCCTTCACCGAGGGAGAGAAGGCTTCCTTCACTGAGGGAGAGGAGGCTTCCTTCACTGAGGGAGAGAAGGCTTCCTTCACTGAGGGAGAGAAGGCTTCCTTCACTGAGGGAGAGAAGGCTTCCTTCACTGAGGGAGAGAAGGCTTCCTTCACTGAGGGAGAGAAGGCTTCCTTCACTGAGGGAGAGAAGGCTTCCTTCACTGAGGGAGAGAAGGCTTCCTTCACTGAGGGAGAGAAGGCTTCCTTCACTGAGGGAGAGAAGGCTTCCTTCACTGAGGGAGAGAAGGCTTCCTTCACTGAGGGAGAGAAGGCTTCCTTCACTGAGGGAGAGAAGGCTTCCTTCACTGAGGGAGAGAAGGCTTCCTTCACTGAGGGAGAGAAGGCTTCCTTCACTGAGGGAGAGAAGGCTTCCTTCACTGAGGGAGAGAAGGCTTCCTTCACTGAGTGAGAGAAGGCTTCCTTCACTGAGGGAAAGAAGGCTTCCTTCACTGAGGGAGAGAAGGCTTCCTTCACTGAGGGAGAGAAGGCTTCCTTCACTGAGGGAGAGAAGGCTTCCTTCACTGAGGGAGAGAAGGCTTCCTTCACTGAGGGAGAGAAGGCTTCCTTCACTGAGGGAGAGAAGGCTTCCTTCACCGAGGGAGAGAAGGCTTCCTTCACCGAGGGAGAGGCTTCCTTCACCGAGGGAGAGAAGGCTTCCTTCACCGAGGGAGAGAAGGCTTCCTTCACTGAGGGAGAGAAGGCTTCCTTCACTGAGGGAGAGAAGGCTTCCTTCACTGAGGGAGAGAAGGCTTCCTTCACTGAGGGAGAGAAGGCTTCCTTCATTGAGGGAGAGAAGGCTTCCTTCCCTGAGGGAGAAGGCTTCCTTTACTGAGGGAGTGAAGGCTTCCTTCACTGAGGGAGAGAAGGCTTCCTTCACTGAGGGAGAGAAGGCTTCCTTCACTGAGGGAGAGAAGGCTTCCTTCACTAAGGGAGAGAAGGCTTCCTTCACTGAGGGAGAGAAGGCTTCCTTCACTAAGGGAGAGAAGGCTTCCTTCACTAAGGGAGAGAAGGCTTCCTTCACTGAGGGAGAGAAGGCTTCCTTTACTGAGGGAGAGAAGGCTTCCTTTACTGATGCCTTTAAGTCTTTTCCTTGAATTGTCCCACTTTTTCCTTCCCTTTAATTTTCCCCTTATATATTTTTCGCTCTTAACTCGAGAATCTCCCTCCCGACCGGCTTTAAACTTTCAAGGCTTATGTGCGGGATGACTGAGGTAACTCCCAGTATCCTGGGATGACTGAGGTAACTCCCAGCATCCTGGGATGACTGAAGTAACTCCCAGCATCCTGGGATGACTGAGGTAACTCCCAGCATCCTGGGATGACTGGGGTAACTCCCAGCATCCTGGGATGACTGGGGTAACTCCCAGCATCCTGGGATGACTGGGGTAACTCCCAGCATCCTGGGATGACTGGGGTAACTCCCAGCATCCTGGGATGACTGGGGTAACTCCCAGCATCCTGGGATGACTGAGGTAACTCCCAGCATCCTGGGATGACTGGGGTAACTCCCAGCATCCTGGGATGACTGGGGTAACTCCCAGCATCCTGGGATGACTGAGGTAACTCCCAGCATCCTGGGATGACTGGGGTAACTCCCAGCATCCTGGGATGACTGGGGTAACTCCCAGCATCCTGGGATGACTGAGGTAACTCCCAGCATCCTGGGGTGACTGAGGTAACTCCCAGCATCCTGGGATGACTGGGGTAACTCCCAGCATCCTGGGATGACTGAGGTAACTCCCAGCATCCTGGGATGACTGGGGTAACTCCCAGCATCCTGGGATGACTGAGGTAACTCCCAGCATCCTGGGATGACTGGGGTAACTCCCAGCATCCTGGGATGACTGGGGTAACTCCCAGCATCCTGGGATGACTGAGGTAACTCCCAGCATCCTGGGATGACTGAGGTAACTCCCAGCATCCTGGGATGACTGGGGTAACTCCCAGCATCCTGGGATGACTGGGGTAACTCCCAGCATCCTGGGATGACTGGGGTAACTCCCAGCATCCTGGGGTGACTGAGGTAACTCCCAGCATCCTGGGATGACTCCCAGGGAAGAGGGGAAGGTTTACAGAGAAGGGGGGAGGCCAGATTGATGAGAGTGCCACTGAATAGTGCCACAGTGTCTCTATATTTACAGTGGTGATCAATCTTGATTCTCGTTTAACCACGTTAAAAATATTCCAGTCTGCATTTTCTGGATGACTTTGGTATTTACTGGATGACTCCTCTCACAGCACATGTAGAAATGGTTATAATTATGATCATAATGTTTAAAGGGGTCTGGAGGTGTAAGCCAGCGGAAGGCCTCGGTCAGATGACCGAAAGCTCCAGCTGCGGGTCATCGTAAGACTAAGACCAGCGTCAGGAAACACTTGTCCTGTTTCCTGACGAACATTACACCTCTGAGGCAAGGTAGTGCCCGTCAAGTTGACTGTATCTGCTCTTCTCATTGCCAGTACTGTGTATAAAATTAGTCAATATTCTTGGAGTTGATGGAATCGGGCAGTAACTGGAGAATGACTTTTCTGAAAGGCTTCAAACTTTTGGGGTTGGTGAGCTTTATTAAAAGAAAGCTTAGCTTTTACTTTGAGCTGTGTAAACCTTAAATTGCAATTTTTATTGAATAAATGACATAACTAAAGAATGACTCTTGTGGTCGGCTTCAAACCCTAAGAACTGGTGTATCCTAATAGAAAGTATTTTTGTGGTGACTTTTGGCATTGTAGATGCCGCCAAGTTGCCTCTTTTATACAAGAAAAAAAATGTGAAACTGGTTTGTATTATAACACAAAAATCATATACCGCATCTTCCGGCATATAAGGCGCACGACAGGCTTATCATAACGTTAAATCAGTAATCATATTCAAGGGGTAATTACCCTCTTAATTTAAGCTAAAGCGTAACCCAGAGCTTGAGTATATAAGACGCAGGATGATCTTCCAAGACTTCTTGTAGGGACGCGCCTTATATGCTGGAAACTACGGTATGTTATTCGTGTAGGTTTGTAGCGGAAAGAAAATTGAGAATTATATAAGACTTGTATTAATATGTATTGAGGAAAGTTTGAAATGTTGTGTGAGAGTGTGTCTTACTGTCAGCCACAGTGGTATTGTCTTACTGTCAGCCACAGTGGTCTTGTCTTACTGTCAGCCACAGTGGTCTTGTCTTACTGTCAGCCACAGTGGTCTTGTCTTACTGTCAGCCACAGTGGTCTTGTCTTACTGTCAGCCACAGTGGTCTTGTCTTACTGTCAGCCACAGTGGTCTTGTCTTACTGTCAGCCACAGTGGTCTTGTCTTACTGTCAGCCACAGTGGTCTTGTCTTACTGTCAGCCACAGTGGTCTTGTCTTACTGTCAGCCACAGTGGTATTGTCGTACTGTCAGCCACAGTGGTATTGTCTTACTGTCAGCCACAGTGGTCTTGTCTTACTGTCAGTCACAGTTGTCTTACTGTCAGCCACAGTGGTATTGTCTTACTGTCAGCCACAGTGGTATTGTCTTACTGTCAGCCACAGTTGTCTTACTGTCAGCCACAGTGGTATTGTCTTACTGTCAGCCACAGTTGTCTTACTGTCAGCCACAGTGGTATTGTCTTACTGTCAGCCACAGTGGTATTGTCTTACACTGTCTTCCTCCAAGACTTGAGTTTATAACTTCAGAATGCCTTATTCGACCGGCTTCAAACTGTATACAAGTCTATCACTGTAGCCTGTATTCCATTATACATCAAGGGCTCTCTGGTAGCCATGTAAAATGCAGGCTACCTGCAGGTGTAATTTTTTTTATATTTCATTGTCCTCTGCTTTAGATGTGTGTTTGTGTGATCACTGGCTGTCCACACTTGGTTGTAGTGTGGGCAACCAGGTGTGTGTGTGAGTGTAGTCACTAGGTGTTGTCATATAAGAAAGGAGGAACACTGCAGTAGGCCTGTTGGCCCATACTAGGCAGGTCGTTCACAAATCCAGCCCACTAACAATAAACGCTACTCAAGCAATAAGCTTTGACAGTCCCTCTCAAATCCAGCCCCTCTCACTCGTGTATTTATGCAACCTAAATTTGGAACTACTCAAGGATTTAGCTTTGATAACCCAACTAGGTAGACTGTTCCACTCATCAACTACCCTATTACCAAACCAGTACATAAGAACATAAGAAAGGAGGAACACTGCAGCAGGCCTGTTGGCCCATACTAGGCAGGTCCTTTACAATTCATCCCACTAACAAACATTTGACCTACCCAATTTTCAATGCTACCCAAGAAATAAGCTCTGATGTGCAAGTCCCACTCAAATCCAACCCATATCAGACACTACACCTGTTTGAAGAGATAAATTAAAAATATTAGTTAATGGTTCACAGACTTCCATTTTGCATTCCTTTAGAACCCTTGAAAAAACCTCATCAGGACCCGGTGACTTATTTTGCTTCAGTCTGTCTATCTGCTTCACAACCATTTCACTAGTGACTGTGATGTTACATAATTTATCTTCTTCTGATCCACTATAAAAATTAATTACCGGAATATTATTAGTGTCTTCCTGTGTAAAAACCGAGAGAAAATAATTATTTAAAATCGAGCACATTTCATTCTCTTTGTCAGTAAGATGCCCATAGTTATTTTTAAGGGGACCTATCTTATCTCTGACTTTTGTTCTATATACCTGAAAAAAACTTTTTGGGTTAGTTTTAGAATCCCTAGCAACTTTAATTTCATAGTCCCTTTTAGCTTTTCTTATCCCCTTTTTAATGTCCCTCTTAATGTCAATATACTGATTCATAAGATGACCCTCGCCTCTTTTGATACGCCTATAAATTCCTTTCTTATGCCCTAGTAGATATTTCAGCCTATTATTCATCCATTTTGGGTCATTTCTATTTGATCTAATTTCCTTATAAGGGATAAACGTTCTTTGAGCAGCATGTATTGTGTTCAGAAAACTGTCATATTGATAGCTCTCTTCGTTACCCCAGTCAACAGATGATAAGTGTTCTCTAAGCCCATCGTAATCTGCTAAGCGAAAATCTGGGACTGTTACTGAGTTATCCCTACTATCATACTTCCATTCAATTCTACATGTAATTGATTTGTGGTCGCTAGCACCCAGTTCCTCTGAGACTTCTAAATTATTAACAAGGGATTCATTGTTTGAACATAAGAACATAAGAAAGGAGGAACACTGCAGCAGGCCTGTTGGCCCATACTAGGCAGGTCCTTTCCTATATACTTTCTAAATCTAAACTTAGTATTTAATTTGAATCCATTATTGCTGGTTCTCTCTTGGAGGGATATCCTCAAGACCTTATTTATATCCCCTTTGTTAATACCCATCTTCCACTTATACACTTCGATCATATCTCCCATCATTCTTCGTCTTCCAAATGGTGTAGTGAAAAAAAAACCATACCCCGGCTGGGATTGAACCCGCGGTCATAGAGTCTCAAAACTCCAGCCCGTCGCGTTAGCCACTAGACCAGCTAGCCACAATAAGATTCGTCCAACTAGGTATATTTCTACACCATAGGAAGGTTAGCACAGGCACCACTGTGACCACAAATGCAAGTTTTTATAGACGAATCTCCAGCTGGAGTTTTGAGTGACGGGCTGGAGTTTTGAGACTCTATGACCGTGGGTTCAATCCCGGCCGGGGTATGGTTTAAATGGTGTAGTTTAAGGGTCTTCAGTCTTTCTTCATACGGAAGATTTCTAATGCTATGTATTAATTTAGTCATTCTACACTGAATGTTTTCTAACGAATTTATGTCCATTCTGTAATATGGAGACCAGAACTAAGCTGCATAATCTAGGTGAGACCTTACTTCTGTTGCTTACACTTCTTGATATAAATCCCAGTAATCTGTTTGCCTTATTACGTACGCTTAAGCACTGCTGTCTTGTTAGGTAAGACACATATGCAACAGTTAGATATCTTTATTTCGAAACGTTTCGCCTACACAGTAGGCTTCTTCAGTCGAGTACAGAAAAGTTGATAGAAGCAGAAGATACTTGAAGACGATGTAATCAGTCCATCACCCTTAAAGTTTTGAGGTGGTCAGTCCCTCAGTCTGGAGAAGAGCATTGTTCCGTTGTCAACTTTTCTGTACTCGACTCGTCTTCAAGTATCTTCTGCTTCTATCAACTTTTCTGTACTCGACTCGTCTTCAAGTATCTTCTGCTTCTATCAACTTTTCTGTACTCGACTCGTCTTCAAGTATCTTCTGCTTCTATCAACTTTTCTGTACTCGACTGAAGAAGCCTACTGTGTAGGCGAAACGTTTCGAAATAAAGATATCTAACTGTTGCATATGTGTCTTACCTAACAATCTGTCGGTATTTTATACCATTTCGATGTTCACTGCTGTCTTGGTTTAAGGTCACTGCTTATCATAACACCCAAGTCCTTTTCGCAATCTGTATGGCTAAGTTATACGTTATTTAAGTTATAAGTGCTAGGGTTGTGGACACTCCCGAGCTTCACAACCTGGCATTTATTTATGCTGGACTGCATCTGCCACTTTTCCAGGTGTAGTCACCAGGTGTAGTCACCAGGTGTGGTCACCAGGTGTAGTCACCAGGTGTGGTCACCAGGTGTAGTCACCAGGTGTAGTCACCAGGTGTAGTCACCAGGTGTGGTCACCAGGTGTGGTCACCAGGTGTAGTCACCAGGTGTGGTCACCAGGTGTGGTCACCAGGTGTAGTCACCAGGTGTAGTCACCAGGTGTAGTCACCAGGTGTGGTCACCAGGTGTGGTCACCAGGTGTGGTCACCAGGTGTGGTCACCAGGTGTAGTCACCAGATGTGGTCATCAGGTGTAGTCACCAGGTGTAGTCACCAGGTGTGGTCACCAGGTGTAGTCACCAGGTGTAGTCACCAGGTGTAGTCACCAGGTGTAGTCACCAGGTGTGGTCACCGGGTGTAGTCACCAGGTGTGGTCACCAGGTGTAGTCACCAGGTGTAGTCACCAGGTGTGGTCACCAGGTGTAGTCACCAGGTGTAGTCACCAGGTGTAGTCACCAGGTGTAGTCACCAGGTGTGGTCACCGGGTGTAGTCACCAGGTGTGGTCACCAGGTGTAGTCACCAGGTGTGGTCACCAGGTGTAGTCACCAGGTGTAGTCACCAGGTGTAGTCACCAGGTGTAGTCACCAGGTGTGGTCACCAGGTGTAGTCACCAGGTGTAGTCACCAGGTGTAGTCACCAGGTGTGGTCACCAGGTGTGGTCACCAGGTGTAGTCACCAGATGTGGTCATCAGGTGTAGTCACCAGGTGTGGTCATCAGGTGTAGGCACCAGGTGTGGTCACCAGGTGTAGTCACCAGGTGTGGTCATCAGGTGTAGTCACCAGGTGTGGTCGTCAGGTGTAGGCACCAGGTGTGGTCACCAGGTGTGGTCACCAGGTGTGGTCACCAGGTGTGGTCACCAGGTGTAGTCACCAGGTGTGGTCACCAGGTGTGGTCATCAGGTGTAGGCACCAGGTGTGGTCACCAGGTGTGGTCACCAGGTGTGGTCACCAGGTGTGGTCACCAGGTGTAGTCACCAGGTGTGGTCACCAGGTGTGGTCACCAGGTGTGGTCACCAGGTGTAGTCATCAGGTGTAGGCACCAGGTGTGGTCACCAGGTGTAGTCACCAGGTGTGGTCACCAGGTGTGGCCACCAGGTGTGGTCACCAGGTGTAGTCACCAGATGTGGTCATCAGGTGTAGTCACCAGTTGTAGTCACCAGATTTAGTCACCAGATGTAGTCACCAGGTGTGGTCATCAAGTGTAGTCACCAGGTGTAGTCACCAGATGTAGTCACCAGATGTAGTCACCAGGTGTAGTCACCAGGTGTGGTCACTAGGTGTAGTCACCAGGTGTAGTCACCAGGTGTAGTCACCAGGTGTAGTCACCAGGTGTAGTCACCAGGTGTGGCCACCAGGTGTGTGTTATAATGTGTGTCATCACTAATCTCTCCACACATGCTGCTCACCAAGCCTACCCAGAGAAGCAGGGAGATTACACCCTCTCTCCCTCCCTCCATTCATACATCCCTTCTTCCCTACATTCCTCCTTCCTCCCCCCTTTCCTTGCCCCCCTCCCTTCATCCATTTATCTGTCCATTTATCCCTTCCTCCCTAAATCCCTCCCTGTCTCACCCTCTTAGGCCTGGAGGGAGCAATATACAATCAAATATTCCCCCTGTATGGTAGTCCTGCACACCTGTGCTTGTCCCTGCTGGGTAATTAACGTGTACACCCACTCTCCCCCCTCCTTCCTCCCTCATCACCCACCCACCCCTCTCTTCTCCTCCCTTCACCCCTCTTCTCTTACCACCCTTCCACTACCACTGTTCTGACCTGTGGATGTGTGACCTTTATGTGACCTGTGGATGTGTGACCTTATGTGACCTGTGGGTGTGTGACCTTACGTGACCTGTGGATGCGTGACCTTTATATGTGACCTGTGGATGTGTGAATTTAATATGTGGCCTGTAGATGTACTCACCTATTTGTGGTTGCAGGGGGTCGATTCATAGCTCCTGGCCCCGCCTCTTCACTGTTTGTTACTAGATCCTCTCTCTCCCTGCTCCATGAGCTTTATCAAACCTCGTCTTAAAACTATGTATGGTTCCTGCCTCCACAACGACGCATTCTAGGCTATTCCACTGCCTGACAACTCTATGACTGAAGAAATACTTCCTAACATCCCTTTGATTCATCTGAGTCTTCAACTTCCGATTGTGACCTCTTGTGTCTGTCTCCTCTCTGGAACATCCTGTCTCTGTCCACCTTGTCAGTTCCTTGCAGTATTTTGTATGTTGTTATCATTTCTCCCCTGACCCTCCTGTCCTCCAGTGTCGTCAGGCAGATTTCCCTTAACCTTTCTTCATAGGTCAATCCCCTTACCTCTGGGACTAGTCTTGTTGCGAACCTTTGCACTTTCTCTAATTTCTTGACGTGCTTGACCAGGTGTGGATTCCAAACTGGTGCTGCATACTCCAGTATGGGCCTGACGTACACGGTGTCTTGAACGATTCCTTACTGAGGGATCGGAACGCTATTCTCAGGTTTTCCAGGCGCCCACATGCTGCAGCAGTTATCTGCTTGATGTGCACCTCAGAAGATATGCTCGGTATTATACTCACCCCAAGATCACTTTCCTTGAGTGAGGTTTGCAGTCTTTGGCCACCTAGACTACACTTTGTCTGCGGTCTTAATTGCCCTTCCCCAATCTTCATGACTTTGAATTTGACGGGGTTAAATTCAAGGAGCCAGTTGAGGTTATTGTGACATTCTCCGATCTGGGGATGTGTGACACTGTGCAACCAGTAGATTTCTGACCTTTTTCTCCGTGTGACCTTTTTCTCCGTGTGACCTTATTCTCCGTGTGACCTTTTTCTCCGTATGACCTTTTTCTCCGGGACTAAATTCTAAATAGAAAAGTTCAGTCAGAAGTTGGTTTGGACAGAAGTTTTTTTTTCCTGGTTCTTAACCATCCAGGAAGTTGACCAGATATAATCCCCCCCCAGCCTCCCCTCTCCCACTACCTTCCAGTCTCCCCTCTCCCACAGCCACCCCAGCCTCTCCTCCCACTGCCTTCCAGCATCCTCTGTCCCCCAGCCACACCAGCCTCCCTCCTTTCCCCTGCCCCCCAAGATCCCCTGCTCCCCGAGCCACCCAAGCCTCCCCACTCCCCCAGCCACCCCAGCATCCCCTGCACCCGCAGCCCCCAGCCCCCTCCCTCCCCTCCTCCTAGCCCTCTCCCTCCCCTCCCCCCAACCCCCTCCCTCCCCTCCTCCTAGCCCTCTCCCTCCCCTCCCCCAGCCCCCTCCCTCCCCTCCTCCTAGCCCTCTCCCTCCCCTCCCCCAGCCCCCTCCCCCTTCCCTCATCACCAATAGAAATATTACTTTTTAAAAATAGAATATTTCCCCAGTAAATATTAACCCAGTCTTAGAAATATTACCCACACGGTGATCATCCACACGGTGATCATCCACACGGTGATCATCCACACGGTGATCATCCACACGGTGATCATCCACACGGTGATCATCCACACGGTGATCATCCACACGGTGATCATCCACACGGTGATCATCCACACGGTGATCATCCACACGGTGATCATCCACACGGTGATCATCCACACGGTGACCATTCACACGGTGATCATTCCCCCGGTTACCATTCACACGGTGATCAAACGGTTATCATTCGCTCAGTGATAATCTGCACGGTGATCATTCACAGGGCGATCATCCACACAGTGATCATTCACACGCTGATCATTCACACGGTGATCATTCACACGGTGATCATCCACACGGTGATCATTCACACGGTGATCATCCCACGGTGATCATTCACACGGCGATCATTCATTCCGTGATCAAACTGTGATCATCCACACGGTGATCGTGCACACGGTGATCATTCACACGGCGATCATTCACACGGTGATCATTCACACGGCGATCATTCACACGGTGATCATTCACACGGCGATCATTCACACGGTGATCTTTCACACGGTGATTATTCAAACGGTGATTATTCACACGGTGATCATTCACACGGTGATCATTTACACGGCGATCATTCACACGGTCGGAAATTCCAAAGTGTCGCTAAAAACGGAAAATTAACTTAATTGAAAAGTGCCAAAGGAGGGAGAGAGGGAGAGGGAGGGAGAGAAGGAGAGGGAGAGGGAGGGAGAGCTGGGACAGAGGGTGAGAGAGGGAGAGAGGATGAGGGAGGGAGAGAGCGTCAGGGAGGGAGAGAGCGTGAGGGAGGGAGAGAGGGTGAGGGAGGGAGAGAGAGTGAGGGAGGGAGAGACGGAGAGGGAGGGAGAGAGGGTGAGGGAAGGAGGGAGGGTGAGGGGCGAGAGAGGGTGAGGGGCGAGAGAGGGTGAGGGAGGGAGGGAGAGAGAGGGTGATAGATACACAGTGGGAACACCAGCAGTGTGTTGCTAAACTATTCTATATGATAGTTACACAGTGGGAATACCAGTAATGTGTTACTACACTATTCTGTATGATAGTTACACAGTGGTAACACCAGCAGTGAGTTGCTACACCATTCTGTATGATAGTTACACAGTGGGAACACCGGCAGTGTGTTGCTACACTATTCTATATGATAGTTACACAGTGGTAACACCAGCAGTTTGATGCTGCACTATTCTATATGATAGTTACACAGTGGGAACACCAGCAGTGTGCTAGTACACTATTCTGTATGATAGTTACACAGTGGGAACACCGGCACTGTGTTGCTACACTATTGTTTATGATAGTTACACTGTGGGAACACCGGTAGTGTGTTGCTACACTATTATATATGATAGTTACACAGTGGTAACACCAGCACTGTGTTGCTACACTATTCTATATGATAGTTACACAGTGGGAACACTAGCAGTGTATTGCTGCTATATTCTATATGATAGTTACACAGTGGGAACACCAGCATTGTGTTGCTACACTATTCTATATGATAGTTACACAGTGGTAAAACCAGCAGTGTGTTGCTACACTATTCTGTATGATAGTTACAGAGTGGTAACACCAGCAGTGTGTTGCTACACTATTCTGTATGATAGTTACAGAGTGGTAACACCAGCAGTGTGTTGCTACACTATTCTGTATGATAGTTACACAGTGGTAACACCAGCAGTGTGTTGCTAAATTATTCTATATGATAGTTACACAGTGGGAACACCAGCAGTGTGTTGCTACACTATTCTCTATTATAGTTACACAGTGGTAACACCAGCACTGTGTTGCTACACTATTCTATATAATAGTTACACAGTGGGAACACTAGCAGTGTATTGCTACACTATTCTATATGATAGTTACACAGTGGGAACCCCAGCAGTGTGTTGCTACACTATTCTATATGATAGTTACACAGTGGTAACACCATCAGTGTGTTGCTACACTATTCTATATGATAGTTACACAGTGGGAACACCAGCATTGTGTTGCTACACTATTCTATATGATAGTTACACAGTGGTAACACCAGCAGTGTGTTGCTACACTATTCTGTATGATAGTTACAGAGTGGTAACACCAGCAGTGTGTTGCTAAATTATTCTATATGATAGTTACACAGTGGGAACACCAGCAGTGTGTTGCTGCGCTATTCTATGTCATAGTTACACAGTGGTAACACCAGCAGTGTGTTGCTACACTATTCTGTGATAGTTACACAGTGGTAACACCAGCAGTGTGTTGCTACACTATTCTGTATTATAGTTACACAGTGGTAACACCAGCAGTGTGTTGCTACACTATTCTATATTATAGTTACACAGTGGTAACACCAGCACTGTGTTGCTACACTATTCTATATGATAGTTACACAGTGGGAACATCGACAGTGTGCTGCTACACTATTCTATACGATAGTTACACAGTGGTAACACCAGCAGTTTGATGCTGCACTATTCTATATGATAGTTACACAGTGGGAACACCAGCAGTGTGCTAGTACACTATTCTGTATGATAGTTATACAGTGGGAACACCGGCACTGTGTTGCTACACTATTGTATATGATAGTTACACTGTGGGAACACTGGCAGTGTGTTGCTACACTATTCTATATGATAGTTACACAGTGGTAACACCAGCACTGTGTTGCTACACTATTCTATATAATAGTTACACAGTGGGAACACTAGCAGTGTATTGCTACACTATTCTATATGATAGTTACACAGTGGTAACACCAGCAGTGTGTTGCTACACTATTCTGTATGATAGTTACACAGTGGGAACTTCAGCAGTGTGTTGCTACACTATTCTATATGATAGTTACACAGTGGTAACACCATCAGTGTGTTGCTACATTATTCTATATGATAGTTACACAGTGGGAACACCAGCATTGTGTTGCTACACTATTCTATATGATAGTTACACAGTGGTAACACCAGCAGTGTGTTGCTACACTATTCTGTATGATAGTTACAGAGTGGTAACACCAGAAGTGTGTTGCTAAATTATTCTATATGATAGTTACACAGTGGGAACACCAGCAGTGTGTTGCTGCGCTATTCTATGTCATAGTTACTCAGTGGTAACACCAGCAGTGTGTTGCTACACTATTCTGTGTGATAGTTACACAGTGGTAACACCAGCAGTGTGTTGCTACACTATTCTGTATTATAGTTACACAGTGGTAACACCAGCAGTGTGTTGCTACACTATTCTATATGATAGTTACACAGTGGGAACACCAGCAGTGTGTTGGTACACTATTCTATATGATAGTTACACAGTGGGAATACCAGCAGTGTGTTGCTACACTATTCTATATGATAGTTACACAGTGGGAACACCGACAGTGTGCTGCTACACTATTCTGTATGATAGTTACACAGTGGTAACACCAGCACTGTGTTGCTACACTATTCTATATGATAGTTACACAGTGGTAATACCAGCAGTGTGTTGCTGCACTATTCTACATGATAGTTCCACATTGGGAACACCAGCATTGTGTTGCTACGCTATTCTGTATGATAGTTACACATTTGAACACCAGCAGTATGTTGCTGCACTATTCTATATGATAGTTACACATTGGGAACCCCAGCAGTGTGTTGCTGCACTATTCTATATGAGAGTTACACAGTGGTAACATTAGCAGTGTGTTGCTACACTATTCTGTATGATAGTTACAGATTGGGAACACCAGCAGTGTGTTGCTGCACTATTCTATATGATAGTTACACTGGAAATAAATGGTATAAAATACCGACACAATGGCAATATAAACACAAATGCAGTATAATGTGATCCTTTATTGACTACGTTTCGCCCACACAGTGGGCTTTTTCAAGTCACAAACAGAACTACCTGGGGTGGAAGGAACGCGAGTATTTATAGTCCGGCTGAGGTCAGGTGAAGAATGCTGCATCTGATGATGTACCGAGTTGGGTTGTAGAGTCTAAAAACTTGGGTAGCTTGGAAAGGAGACTGGACAAGTTGGTGAGCAGACCTTCTACAGTGTTCTTATGTGGGATAGCGATGAAGAAGTTTCTTGGCAAGTGGTTCAGCTATGTTATAGAAGCCACTATTCTGGTTGAAGTTGTCGGATATAGAAAAAAGTGATGATTCCAGGATTCTTCGGTATTGAGTGTTGTCTTCTGTGGCGATAAGTCTTGAGTTTCTGTAGATTATCAACCAAAACGATCTTCTCCACTTCTACTCTCACCACGACACCAAAACCAAACGTGGTGTAATTATAGGCTTCTTCCTGCGTGCACTCAGAATCTGCAGCAACGAGTTCCTTGAGGAAGAATGCACTATAATTGAACAGGTATTTTCCAAACTCCACTATCCTCGTCACTTCATCAGAGACTGCAGACGGCGAGCACTAAACATCTTCAACACACCCAGAGAAGACACTGCCGAGAAGAGATACATAGTCCTTCCCACCAACTCCATTGCCAAACATGTTTCCAACATCTTTGCCAAAACATCATTCCAAGTATCTACCTCCACAACCACGACCATCAAGGACATCACCAGTAGTAGGCAGGACAAGCCTCCATCCTCTGCAGGGGTATACATAATCCCTTGTAATGACTGCAACAAGTTATACGTGGGCGAAACATCAAGGGACCTCCAAACACGTATTTCAGAACACCAATACGCAAGCAGGTCTGACGACACAAGGAATGCCTGCGTACAACACCGTAATTCACACAACCACTTGATAAACTACAGAAACTCAAGACTTATCGCCACAGAAGACAACACTCAATACCGAAGAATCCTGGAATCATCATTTCTATATCCGACAACTTCAACCAGAATAGTGGCTTCTATAACATAGCTGAACCACTTGCCAAGAAACTTCTTCATCGCTATCCCACATAAGAACACTGTAGAAGGTCTGCTCACCAACTTGTCCAGTCTCCTTTCCAAGCTACCCAAGTTTTTAGACTCTACAACCCAACTCGGTACATCATCAGATGCAGCATTCTTCACCTGACCTCAGCCGGACTATAAATACTCGCGTTCCTTCCACCCCAGGTAGTTCTGTTTGTGACTTGAAAAAGCCCACTGTGTGGGCGAAACGTAGTCAATAAAGGATCACATTATACTGCATTTGTGTTTATATTGCCATGATAGTTACACAGTGAGAACACCAGTAGTGTGTTGCTACACTATTCTATATGATAGTTACACAGTGGGAACACCAGTAGTGTGTTGCTACTCTATTCTATATGATAGTTACACAGTGGGAACACAAGTAGTGTGTTGCTACACTGTTCTGTATGATAGTTACACAGTGGGAACACCAGTAGTGTGTTGCTACACTATTCTATATGATAGTTATACAGTGGTAACACCAGCAGTTTGATGCTGCACTATTCTATATGATAGTTACACAGTGGGAACACCAGCAGTGTGCTAGTACACTATTCTGTATGATAGTTACACAGTGGGAACACCGGCACTGTGTTGCTACACTATTGTTTACGATAGTTACACTGTGGGAACACCGGCAGTGTGTTGCTACACTATTCTATATGAGAGTTACACAGTGGGAACCCCAGCAGTGTGTTGCTACACTATTCTATATGATAGTTACACAGTGGTAACACCAGCATTGTGTTGCTACACTATTCTATATGATAGTTACACAGTAGGAACACCAGCAGTGTGCTGCTGCACTATTCTATATGATAGTTACACAGTGGTAACACCAGCAGTGTGTTGCTACACTATTCTATATGATAGTTGCAGATGGGAACACCAGCAGTGTGTTGCTGCACTATTCTCTATGATAGTTACAGATTGGGAACACCAGCAGTGCGTTGCTGCAGTATTCTGTATGATAGTTACACAGTGGGAACACCAGTAGTGTGTTGCTACACTATTGTATATGATAGTTACACAGTGGTAACACCAGCAGTTTGATGCTGCACTATTCTATATGATAGTTACACTGTGGGAAGACCGGCAGTGTGTTGCTACACTATTCTATATGATAGTTACACAGTGGTAACACCAGCATTGTGTTGCTACACTATTCTATATGATAGTTACACAGTGGGAACACTAGCACTGTATTGCTGCTATATTCTATATGATAGTTACACAGTGGGAACACCAGCATTGTGTTGCTACACTATTCTATATGATAGTTACACAGTGGTAACACCAGCAGTGTGTTGCTACACTATTCTGTATTATAGTTACAGAGTGGTAACACAAGCAGTGTGTTGCTAAATTATTCTATATGATAGTTACACAGTGGGAACACCAGCAGTGTGTTGCTGCGCTATTCTATATCATAGTTACACAGTGGTAACACCAGCAGTGTGTTGCTACACTATTCTGTGTGATAGTTACACAGTGGTAACACCAGCAGTGTGTTGCTACACTATTCTGTCTTATAGTTACACTGTGGTAACACCAGCAGTGTGTTGCTACAGTATTCTGTATGATAATTACACAGTGGTAACACCGACAGTGTGTTGCTACATTATTCTGTGTGATAGTTACACAGTGGTAACACCAGCACTGTGTTGCTACACTATTCTATATGATAGTTACACAGTGGGAACACCAGCAGTGTGTTGCTGCGCTATTCTATATCATAGTTACACAGTGGTAACACCAGCAGTGTGTTGCTACACTATTCTGTGTGATAGTTACACAGTGGTAACACCAGCAGTGTGTTGCTACACTATTCTGTCTTATAGTTACACTGTGGTAACACCAGCAGTGTGTTGCTACAGTATTCTATATGATAGTTACACAGTGAGAACATCGACAGTGTGCTGCTACACTATTCTATATGATAGGTACACAGTGGGAACACCGACAGTGTGCTGCTACACTATTCTGTATGATAGTTACACAGTGGTGATACCAGCAGTGTGTTGCTGCACTATTCTGTATGATAGTTCCACAGTGGGAACACCAGCATTGTGTTGCTACACTATTCTATATGATAGTTACACAGTGGGAACACCAGCATTGTGTTGCTGCACTATTCTATATCATAGTTACACAGTGGGAACACCAGCAGTGCGTTGCTGCACTATTCTATATAATAGTTTCACATTGGGAACACCAGCATTGTGTTGCTACACTATTCTATATGATAGTTACACAGTGGGAACACCAGCATTGTGTTGCTGCACTATTCTATATCATAGTTACACAGTGGGAACACCAGCAGTGTGCTGATACACTATATGATAGTTACACAGTGGGAACACCAGCAGTGTGTTGCTGCACTATTCTATATGAGAGTTACACAGTGGTAACATCAGCAGTGTGTTGCTACACTATTCTATATGATAGTTACAGATTGGGAACACCAGCAGTGTGTTGCTTCACTATTCTATATGATAGTTACACAGTGGGAACACCAGTAGTGTGTTGCTACACTATTCTATATGATAGTTACGCAGTGGGAACACCAGTAGTGTGTTGCTACTCTATTCTATATGATAGTTACACAGTGGGAACACCAGTAGTGTGTTGCTACACTGTTCTGTATGATAGTTTCACAGTGGGAACACCAGTAGTGTGTTGCTACACTATTCTATATGAAAGTTACACAGTGGGAACACCAGCAGTGTGTTGCTACACTATTCTATGTGATAGTTACACAGTGGGAACACCAGTAGTGTGTTGCTACACTATTCTGTGTGATAGTTACACAGTGGGAACACCAGTAGTGTGTTGTTACACTATTCTGTGTGATAATTACACAGTGGGAACACCAGCAGTGTGTTGCTACACTATTCTATATGATAGTTACACAGTGGGAACACCAGTAGTGTGTTGCTACACTATTCTGTGTGATAGTTACACATTGGGAACACCAGTAGTGTGTTGCTACACTATTCTGTGTGATAGTTACACTGTAGGAATACCAGTAGTGTGTTGCTACACTATTCTATGTTATAGTTACACAGTGGGAACACCAGTAGTGTGTTGCTACACTATTCTGTATGATAGTTACACAGTGGTAACACCAACAGTGTGTTGCTACATTATTCTGTGATAGTTACACAGTGGTAACACCAGCAGTGTGTTGCTACACTATTCTATATTATAATTACACAGTGGTAACACCAGCCGTTTGTTTCTGTACTATTCTATATGATAGTTACACAGTGGGAACACCAGCAGTGTGTTGCTACACTATTCTGTATGATAGTTATACTGGGTGAATACCAGCAGTGTGTTGCTACACTATTCTATATGATAGTTACACAGTGGGAACACCAACAGTGTGCTGCTACACTATTCTATATGATAGCTACACAGTGGTAACACCAGCACTGTGTTGCTACACTATTCTATATGATAGTTGCACAATGGTAATACCAGCAGTGTGTTGCTGCACTATTCTATATGAGTTCCACATTGGGAACACCAGCATTGTGTTGCTGCGCTATTCTGTATGATAGTTACACATTTGAACACCAGCAGTATGTTGCTGCACTATTCTATATGATAATTACACAGTGGAAACACCAGCAGTGTGTTGCTGCACTATTCTATATGATAGTTACACAGTGGGAACACCAGCATTGTGTTGCTACACTATTCTATATGATAGTTACAGATTGGTAACACCAGCAGTGTGTTGCTGCTCTATTCTCTATGATAGTTACACAGTGGAAACACCAGCAGTGCGTTGCTGCACTATTCTATATGATAGTTACACAGTGGGAACACCAGTAGTGTGTTGCTACACTATTCTATATGATAGTTATAGATTGGGAACACTAGCAGTATGTTGCTGCACTATTCTATATGATAGTTACACAGTGGGAACACAAGTAGTGTGTTGCTACACTATTGTATATGATAGTTACACAGTGGAACACCAGTAGTGTGTTGCTACACTATTCTATATGATAGTTACACAGTGGAACACCAGTAGTGTGTTGCTACACTATTCTATATGATAGTTACACGGTGGGAACACCAGTAGTGTGTTGCTACACTATTGTATATGATAGTTACACAGTGGAACACCAGTAGTGTGTTGCTACACTATTGTATATGATAGTTACACAGTGGAACACCAGTAGTGTGTTGCTACACTATTCTATATGATAGTTACACGGTGGGAACACCAGTAGTGTGTTGCTACACTATTCTATATGATAGTTACACAGTGGGAACACCAGTAGTGTGTTGCTACACTATTCTGTGTGATAGTTACACAGTGGGAACACCAGTAGTGTGTTGTTACACTATTCTGTGTGATAGTTACACAGTGGGAACACCAGCAGTGTGTTGCTACACTATTCTATGTGATAGTTACACAGTGGGAACACCAGTAGTGTGTTTCTACACTATTCTATGTGATAGTTACACAGTGGGAACACCAGTAGTGTGTTGCTACACTATTCTGTGTGATAGTTACAGATTGGTAACACCAGCAGTGTGTTGCTGCTCTATTCTCTATGATAGTTACACAGTGGAAACACCAGCAGTGCGTTGCTGCACTATTCTATATGATAGTTACACAGTGGGAACACCAGTAGTGTGTTGCTACACTATTCTATATGATAGTTATAGATTGGGAACACTAGCAGTATGTTGCTGCACTATTCTATATGATAGTTACACAGTGGGAACACAAGTAGTGTGTTGCTGCACTATTCTATATGATAGTTACACTGTGGGAACACCAGCATTGTGTTGCTACACTATTCTATATGATAGTTACACAGTGGGAACACTAGCATTGTGTTGCTACACTATTCTATATGGTAGTTACACATTGGGAACACCAGCAGTGTGCTGATACACTATTCTATTTGATAGTTATACATTGGGAATACCAGCAGTATGTTGCTGCACTATTCTATATGATAGTTACACAGTGGGAACACCAGCATTGTGTTGCTACACTATTCTATATGGTAGTTACACATTGGGAACACCAGCAGTGTGCTGATACACTATTCTATTTGATAGTTACACATTGCGAATACCAGCAGTATGTTGCTGCACTATTCTATATGATAGTTACACAGTGGGAACACCAGCATTGTGTTGCTACACTATTCTGTATGATAGTTACACAGTAGGAACACCAGCAGTGTGCTGCTGCACTATTCTATATGATAGTTACACAGTGGTAACACCAGCAGTGTGTTGCTACACTATTCTATATGATAGTTGCAGATTGGGAACACCAGCAGTGTGTTGCTGCACTATTCTCTATGATAGTTACAGATTGGGAACACCAGCAGTGCGTTGCTGCAGTATTCTGTATGATAGTTACACAGTGGGAACACCAGTAGTGTGTTGCTACACTATTGTATATGATAGTTACACAGTGGAACACCAGTAGTGTGTTGCTACACTATTCTATATGATAGTTACACGGTGGGAACACCAGTAGTGTGTTGCTACACTATTCTATATGATAGTTACACAGTGGGAACACCAGTAGTGTGTTGCTACACTATTCTGTGTGATAGTTACACAGTGGGAACACCAGTAGTGTGTTGTTACACTATTCTGTGTGATAGTTACACAGTGGGAACACCAGCAGTGTGTTGCTACACTATTCTATGTGATAGTTACACAGTGGGAACACCAGTAGTGTGTTTCTACACTATTCTATGTGATAGTTACACAGTGGGAACACCAGTAGTGTGTTGCTACACTATTCTGTGTGATAGTTACTCAGTGGGAACACCAGTAGTGTGTTGCTACACTATTCTGTGTGATAGTTACACAGTGGGAACACCAGTAGTGTGTTGCTACACTATTCTGTGTGATAGTTACACAGTGGGAACACCATTAGTGTGTTGCTACACTATTCTGTGCGATAGTTACACAGTGGGAACACCAGTAGTGTGCTGCTACACTATTCTGTGTGATAGTTGCACAGTGGGAACACCAGTAGTGTGTTGCTACACTATTCTATGTGATAGTTACACAGTGGGAACACCAGTAGTGTGCTGCTACACTATTCTATGTGATAGTTACACAGTGGGAACACCAGTAGTGTGTTGCTACACTATTCTGTGTAATAGTTACACAGTGGGAACACCAGTAGTGTGTTGCTACACTATTCTGTGCGATAGTTACACAGTGGGAACACCAGTTGTGTGTTGCTACACTATTCTATGTGATAGTTACACAGTGGGAACACCAGTAGTGTGTTGCTACACTATTCTGTGCGATAGTTACACAGTGGGAACACCAGTAGTGTGTTGCTACACTATTCTGTGTGATAGTTACACAGCGGAAACACCAGTAGTGTGTTGCTACACTATTCTGTGTGATAGTTACACAGTGGCAACAGCAGTAGTGTGTTGCTACACTATTCTGTGCGATAGTTACACAGTGGGAGCTCCAGTAGTGTGTTGCTACACTATTCTGTGTGATAGTTACACAGTGGGAACACCAGTAGTGTGTTGCTACACTATTCTGTGTGATAGTTACACAGTGGCAACAGAAGTAGTGTGTTGCTACACTATTCTGTGTGATAGTTACACAGTGGGAACACCAGTAGTGTGTTGCTACACTATTCTGTGTGATAGTTACACAGTGGGAACACCAGTAGTGTGTTGCTACACTATTCTGTGTGATAGTTACACAGTGGAACACCAGTAGTGTGTTGCTACACTATTCTGTGTGATAGTTACACAGTGGCAACAGCAGTAGTGTGTTGCTACACTATTCTGTGTGATAGTTACACAGTGGGAACACCAGTAGTGTGTTGCTACACTATTCTGTGTGATAGTTACACAGTGGGAACACCAGTAGTGTGTTGCTACACTATTCTGTGTGATAGTTACACAGTGGCAACAGCAGTAGTGTGTTGCTACACTATTCTGTGTGATAGTTACACAGTGGGAACACCAGTAGTGTGTTTCTACACTATTCTGTGTGATAGTTACACAGTGGGAACACCAGTAGTGTGTTGCTACACTATTCTGTGCGATAGTTACACAGTGGGAACACCAGTAGTGTGTTGCTACACTATTCTATGTGATAGTTACACAGTGGGAACACCAGTAGTGTGTTGCTACACTATTCTGTGCGATAGTTACACAGTGGGAACACCAGTAGTGTGTTGCTACACTATTCTGTGTGATAGTTACACAGCGGAAACACCAGTAGTGTGTTGCTACACTTTTCTGTGTGATAGTTACACAGTGGCAACAGCAGTAGTGTGTTGCTACACTATTCTGTGCGATAGTTACACAGTGGGAACACCAGTAGTGTGTTGCTACACTATTCTGTGTGATAGTTATACAGTGGCAACAGCAGTAGTGTGTTGCTACACTATTCTGTGTGATAGTTACACAGTGGGAACACCAGTAGTGTGTTGCTACACTATTCTGTGTGATAGTTACACAGTGGGAACACCAGTAGTGTGTTGCTACACTATTCTGTGTGATAGTTACACAGTGGGAACACCAGTAGTGTGTTGCTACATTATTCTGTGTGATAGTTACACAGTGGCAACAGCAATAGTGTGTTGCTACACTATTCTGTGTGATAGTTACACAGTGGGAACACCAGTAGTGTGTTGCTACACTATTCTGTGTGATAGTTACACAGTCGGAACACCAGTAGTGTGTTGCTACACTATTCTGTGTGATAGTTACACAGTGGGAACACCAGTAGTGTGTTGCTACACTATTCTGTGTGATAGTTACACAGTGGCAACAGCAGTAGTGTGTTGCTACACTATTCTGTGTGATAGTTACACAGTGGGAACACCAGTACTGTGTTGCTACACTATTCTATATGCTAACACTTTCATAGATAAGTATTTTACATTTGTTAGCATTTATATACACTCGCATGAATATTTATTCATATTCACATACACTGGTACATACTCCTACATACATATGCAATCCATACATTTATACAAACATAAATACAGTGAAACCTCGGTTTTCGTATACCCTAGCCTGTATGTGAAACTAGTTATTCTTATATATATACCCACATACATACTTATGGAGTATGTATTTGCATACAACTAGGGCATCACTAGTCTGCTAGTGAGTACTGGTATTTTTAGGGAGGACCAGGAGTAGATTAAGTATTCACAGGGGTCCAGTTACACCAGTCCAGCAGAGCTCTTAAGTCACTGCCAACTGAACACACAACTGTAAAATGGGAGATGTGGTGCGCTTGTTCTTTTTCACGAAGGTTGCGTGAAGAATAAGCAGTGATGGGGATTCACCATCTCTCACAATATTATTTCCTATGAGTATTCTAAGACCCTTAAGTCTCTCTTCCATTCTTCACTGTAGGTTACTGACACTCGCTCTTGATTTTCCATTCTTAAATTACTGTTATAGCGGAGAATCTCTCAGTATATTTAAGTGTCTCCTTGTAATACCGCAGTTTCTCAGAGTATGTCTCGGTATTTCATACTATTTCTTAACGTTTCGGGGATGTTTATCAATGTCTCGGAGTGTCTCTGTCTCTGTGTCTTGGAATCTCTCGGTGTCTCTTAGGAAAATTCATGTAAAAATGTTTGCCTGGAAAGGTTAGTGTGTAAGTGTTGTTGCTGCTTCTGTGATTATATAACTTGACAGTTACAGTCAATGACTGTTTCTTCTTTAAGGGGCCTGTTTTAATCGAGCCATTTCTGATTAACAGGGCTACTGCTTTCCTCATTCTATTTTTCCTCCTTCCTCATTATTTGATAGCCCCGGGGGAAAATTGCATAGTGATCATATCAGTTTAAGTTGGTTTCAGAGATTACAATGAGACATTTGCATTCTTCTTTTTACTCTGTCATTTAATTTGTCGGATGTGCCTGTGATCCGCCGTATGCTTGCATACATTACCCCGGTGCACGTGTCTACATGTCAAGTGTTTCTCTCGTAGTTTAGTAGGTGGAAACATCGGACAGGGAGGGGAAGGGGGGGTTGAGGTATAGTTGAGTGTAGAGTTTGTAGTTAAGGGTATACTTTCGTAGGGTAGATCTGGAGAAGTGCGTAGTTTTAGTTTATATCTGTGACTCCTCCTCCTCCTCCTCTCTTATCCTACTTGCCCCCCTCCCCTCAGTTTGTTCTCACCGATTTGTGTTTGTGAGGGGACGAATCCTGGCTTCTGTCCGGCATTACTGGTGTCTTCCTCATTAAGCACTATCATAAGCACTCTTATGGGGTTGACCTCCACCCTTTCCACAACTATTCATTCCACCACTCGCTGTATAAATAATAGTTTAGTGTCACTTATAAGAGAAGTGTAACCTGCAGAGTAGTCTAAGTAACTTAGAGAGTTAAGTAAGTTTTTATTCAGGTACAGCTACACATAAATACAGTTACATAGATTATCAAAAGTTAGACAAAGTAACTTACATCCATTGTGGTCCTTATAGCTTTATTATCTTGTAGAGTAGTGTAGCAGCACATACCTGGACAACCAAGACCACAAGAGTAAACACCTGGAGACACAACCAAGACCACAAGAGTAAACACCTGGAGACACAACCAAGACCACAAGAGTAAACACCTGGAGACACAACCAAGACCACAAGAGTAAACACCTGGAGACACAACCAACACCACAAGAGTAAACACCTGGAGACACAACCAACACCACAAGAGTAAACACCTGGAGACACAACCAACACCACAAGAATAAACACCTGGAGACACAACCAAGACCACAAGAATAAACACCTGGAGACACAACCAAGACCACAAGAATAAACACCTGGAGACACAACCAAGACCACAAGAGTAAACACCTGGAGACACAACCAAGACCACAAGAATAAACACCTGGAGACACAACCAAGACCACAAGAGTAAACACCTGGAGACACAACCAACACCACAAGAGTAAACACGTGGAGACACAACCAACACTACAAGAGTAAACACCTGGAGACACAACCAACACCACAATAGTAAACACCTGGAGACACAACCAAGACCACAAGAATAAACACCTGGAGACACAACCAAGACCACAAGAATAAACACCTGGAGACACAACCAAGACCACAAGAATAAACACCTGGAGACACAACCAAGACCACAAGAATAAACACCTGGAGACACAACCAAGACCACAAGAATAAACACCTGGAGACACAACCAAGACCACAAGAGTAAACACCTGGAGACACAACCAACACCACAAGAGTAAACACCTGGAGACACAACCAACACCACAAGAGTAAACACCTGGAGACACAACCAACACCACAAGAGTAAACACCTGGAGACACAACCAACACCACAAGAGTAAACACCTGGAGACACAACCAAGACCACAAGAATAAACACCTGGAGACACAACCAAGACCACAAGAATAAACACCTGGAGACACAACCAAGACCACAAGAATAAACACCTGGAGACACAACCAAGACCACAAGAATAAACACCTGGAGACACAACCAAGACCACAAGAATAAACACCTGGAGATACAACCAAGACCACAAGAGTAAACACCTGGAGACACAACCAAGACCACAAGAATAAACACCTGGAGATACAACCAAGACCACAAGAATAAACACCTGGAGACACAACCAAGACCACAAGAATAAACACCTGGAGACACAACCAAGACCACAAGAATAAACACCTGGAGATACAACCAAGACCACAAGAATAAACACCTGGAGATACAACCAAGACCACAAGAATAAACACCTGGAGACACAACCAAGACCACAAGAATAAACACCTGGAGACACAACCAAGACCACAAGAATAAACACCTGGAGACACAACCAAGACCACAAGAATAAACACCTGGAGACACAACCAAGACCACAAGAGTAAACACCTGGAGACACAACCAAGACCACAAGAATAAACACCTGGAGACACAACCAAGACCACAAGAATAAACACCTGGAGACACAACCAAGACCACAAGAATAAACACCTGGAGATACAACCAAGACCACAAGAATAAACACCTGGAGACACAACCAAGACCACAAGAATAAACACTTGGAGACACAACCAAGACCACAAGAATAAACACCTGGAGATACAACCAAGACCACAAGAATAAACACCTGGAGACACAACCAAGACCACAAGAATAAACACCTGGAGACACAACCAAGACCACAAGAGTAAACACCTGGAGACACAACCAAGACCACAAGAATAAACACCTGGAGACACAACCAAGACCACAAGAATAAACACCTGGAGACACAACCAAGACCACAAGAATAAACACCTGGAGACACAACCAAGACCACAAGAATAAACACCTGGAGATACAACCAAGACCACAAGAATAAACACCTGGAGACACAACCAAGACCACAAGAATAAACACCTGGAGACACAACCAAGACCACAAGAATAAACACCTGGAGACACAACCAAGACCACAAGAATAAACACCTGGAGATACAAGCAAGACCACAAGAGTAAACACCTGAAGACACAACCAAGACCACAAGAATAAACACCTGGAGACACAACCAAGACCACAAGAATAAACACCTGGAGACACAACCAAGACCACAAGAATAAACACCTGGAGATACAACCAAGACCACAAGAATAAACACCTGGAGACACAACCAAGACCACAAGAATAAACACCTGGAGACACAACCAAGACCACAAGAATAAACACCTGGAGACACAACCAAGACCACAAGAATAAACACCTGGAGACACAACCAAGACCACAAGAATAAACACCTGGAGACACAACCAAGACCACAAGAATAAACACCTGGAGATACAACCAAGACCACAAGAATAAACACCTGGAGACACAACCAAGACCACAAGAATAAACACCTGGAGACACAACCAAGACCACAAGAATAAACACCTGGAGACACAACCAAGACCACAAGAATGAACACCTGAAGATACAAGCAAGACCACAAGAATAAACACCTGAAGACACAAGCAAGACCACAAGAGTAAACACCTGAAGACACAACCAAGAACACAAGACTAAACACCTGGAGACACAACCAACACCACAAGAATAAACACCTGAAGACACAACCAAGACCACAAGAGTAAACAGTTTGGTCATAAGATTAAATAAACAGACTGGGTGGTGGGGTGGGGGGTATATGGGGCTGGAGGAGGGGGGTAGGACTGAGAGGGACGTGAGGAAGAATGGGGTAAGTGTCTTGGCAGGAAATCCAGGGAGAGCGAGAGAAGCCACGCCCGCCTAGGAGTGTGCATGTATGCCACACAAATATGTAAAAAGGCTTACCACTACTAGCTGTGTGTGTGCGCGCGCGTGTGCTCGTCTATTTGTACTCGCCTACTTGTGGTTGCAAGGGTCAGTTCACAGCTCCTGACGTGTGTGTGTCTACGGGAACTGAGATGTGATCGTGGTGTTTTGTCTTCGATTGATTAAAAAGAAAATCTATGGATGCACTTACTGGTTCCTCATCTTAAAACTACTGTTCTTCCACTCTACGAAGACAGTTTTCTCGTATCTCCTCGGCTCCATTTTTTTCTTAGTTTACAAGTGTGGTTGGTTGGTCTCTCATCTCCGTTGCTGTCACTGATAAGGATTTATATATCTTCTTTCATGTTTTATTACATGTGTGGCTATCATGTACTATCAGCCAACCTGGCTGTCTTGACAGCCATAACTTACATTTTTAAACCCTAATAAATCTGCTGTGTTTCTTTGAACTTGTGCTCAGTTACTTTCAGAAACCTTACACAAATAATCTGCACACAGGATGACTTACCATGATTGTTACTGCTCCAAGTTAGACCCAAACGTCGTCCTAACTTTCATTCTCTTATGTGTGGGGTATTTTTTTTTTTGGGGGGGGGGAGGGGGGAGGGCATAACCAAAAACCTTGATTTTTCTCTGGCTATAGTTTTTCTCAATAACTCGGATCTATTTCCAGTCTCCTTGAATTTCTAGGTTGCTGTCACCTCTAGTAGTAAATTTCCTTGTCATTTCCACTCATGTTTGTCTTTCATGTAGTCGATGAGACGTGTTAAAACTTGATGATTAAGACACATGTGTAGTAGTTAGGTATCTTTATTGATGAAACGTTTCCTTGCACAGTCGGCTTCTTCAGTCAAATACAGAGGCAGTAGGTGTAGTAGTGAAATGATGATGGGATCAGTCCATCAGCCTTGGAGAAATAGTATTTTAGACGGTCAGTCCGTCAGCCTGGAGAAGAGTTCAGTTTTATGGTCTGGAACAAGGTGGTCAGTCCCTCAACCTAGAGAAAAGTTCAGCTCCATGGTCTGGAACAAGGTGGTCAGTCCCTCAACCTAGAGAAAAGTTCAGCTCCATGGTCTGGAACAAGGTGGTCAGTCCCTCAGCCTAGAGAAAAGTTCAGCTCCATGGTCTGGAACAAGGTGGTCAGTCCCTCAGCCTAGAGAAAAGTTCAGCTCCATGGTCTGGAACAAGGTGGTCAGTCCCTCAGCCTAGAGAAAAGTTCAGCTCCATGGTCTGGAACAAGGTGGTCAGTCCCTCAGCCTAGAGAAAAGTTCAGCTCCATGGTCTGGAACAAGGTGGTCAGTCCCTCAACCTAGAGAAAAGTTCAGCTCCATGGTCTGGAACAAGGTGGTCAGTCCCTCAGCCTAGAGAAGAGTTCAGCTCCATGGTCTGGAACAAGGTGGTCAGTCCCTCAGCCTAGAGAAGAGTTCAGCTCCATGGTCTGGAACAAGGTGGTCAGTCCCTCAGCCTAGAGAAGAGTTCAGCTCCATGGTCTGGAACAAGGTGGTCAGTCCCTCAGCCTAGAGAAGAGTTCAGCTCCATGGTCTGGAACAAGGTGGTCAGTCCCTCAACCTAGAGAAGAGTTCAGCTCCATGGTCTGGAACAAGGTGGTCAGTCCCTCAGCCTAGAGAAGAGTTCAGCTCCATGGTCTGGAACAAGGTGGTCAGTCCCTCAGCCTAGAGAAGAGTTCAGCTCCATGGTCTGGAACAAGGTGGTCAGTCCCTCAGCCTAGAGAAGAGTTCAGCTCCATGGTCTGGAACAAGGTGGTCAGTCCCTCAGCCTAGAGAAGAGTTCAGCTCCATGGTCTGGAACAAGGTGGTCAGTCCCTCAGCCTAGAGAAGAGTTCAGCTTCATGGTCTGGAACAAGGTGGTCAGTCCCTCAGCCTAGAGAAGAGTTCAGCTTCATGGTCTGGAACAAGGTGGTCAGTCCATCAGCCTAGAGAAGAGTTCAGCTTCATGGTCTGGAACGATGTGAAGCTGTAGCATGAGAATGGAGTCTTAGTGTCGAAGGTGAGGTGGAAGATTTCCAAGACGTTGTAGGGGACGGGATTTACTAGTAGCAGTAAGAATGAGGGGAGGCATGACCGAAGTATATAAGTGGAAGATGGGCATTAACAAAGGAGATATTAATAAGGTCCTGAGGATATCCTTCCAAGAAAGAACATGAAATACAGGATTCATATTGGATCATTTTAGATTTAGAGAGGATATACGAAAGTAATGGTTTGAAAATAGAGTAGTGGATGAGTGGAACAGTCTGCCTAGTAGGGTTATTGAAGCTAAAACCTTGGGTAGCTTCAAATTTAGGTACGATAAATACATGAGTGGGATTTGAGTGGGACTTGCACGATTAATATATTTATCAAAGCTTATTCCTTGGGTAACCTTGATAATGGCTTGGGTGAATATTTTTGTTAGTGGGTTTGGGTTTGAGAAGGACCTGCCAAGTATGGTCCAGTAGGCCTGCTGCAGTGTTCCTTCTTTCTTATCTTCTTATAGAATAGCTATCTTCAGTTTTAGCTTAATATTTTTCCAGTTATTTGTTATTCTTCTCTAAGTTTTGTTGACATTATTTGAAATATTCTGAGCACTGTCTGTAGCCCAGGTGAGTGCGTAATGTTGAGTGATGAACGCACACCCGTGGCCCAGGTGAGTGCGTAATGTTCAGTGATGAACGCACACCCGTGGCCCAGGTGAGTGCGTAATGTTGAGTGATGAACGCACACCCGTGGCCTGGCTGAGTGCGTAATGTTGAGTGATGAACGCACACCCGTAGCCAGGCTGAGTGCGTAATGTTGAGTGATGAACGCACACCCGTGGCCCAGGTGAGTGCGTAATGTTGAGTGATGAACGCACACCCGTGGCCTGGCTGAGTGCGTAATGTTGAGTGATGAACGCACACCCGTGGCCTGGCTGAGTGCGTAATGTTGAGTGATGAACGCACACCCGTGGCCTGGCTGAGTGCGTAATCAAACGCATCTTGAAATGAACGGAGATATATATAAAAGTGTGTTTGGTGTCAGAGCCGGGATGGTAGTAGACGCTTACTTTGAAGAAAATTAGCAATTATGGTGTGTGTAATGAGTTTTATGGTCTCGAGTGTAAAGGTGTCACTGGGTGTAGAGTGTAAGACTGGGTGTAGAGTGTAAGACTGGGTGTAGAGTGTAAGACTGGGTGTAGAGTGTAAGACTGGGTGTAGAGTGTAAGACTGAGTGTATAGTGTAAGACTGGGTGTAGAGTGTAAGACTGGGTGTAGAGTGTAAGACTGGGTGTAGAGTGTAAGACTGGGTGTAGAGTGTAAGACTGGGTGTAGAGTGTAAGACTGGGTGTAGAGTGTAAGACTGAGTGTAGAGTGTAAGACTGAGTGTAGAGTGTAAGACTGAGTGTAGAGTGTAAGACTGAGTGTAGAGTGTAAGACTGAGTGTAGAGTGTAAGACTGAGTGTAGAGTGTAAGACTGGGTGTAGAGTGTAAGACTGAGTGTAGAGTGTAAGACTGGGTGTAGAGTGTAAGACTGAGTGTAGAGTGTAAGACTGAGTGTAGAGTGTAAGACTGGGTGTAGAGTGTAAGACTGGGTGTAGAGTGTAAGACTGGGTGTAGAGTGTAAGACTGAGTGTAGAGTGTAAGACTGAGTGTAGAGTGTAAGACTGGGTGTAGAGTGTAAGACTGGGTGTATAGTGTAAGACTGAGTGTAGAGTGTAAGACTGGGTGTAGAGTGTAAGACTGGGTGTAGAGTGTAAGACTGGGTGTAGAGTGTAAGACTGGGTGTAGAGTGTAAGACTGAGTGTAGAGTGTAAGACTGGGTGTAGAGTGTAAGACTGGGTGTATAGTGTAAGACTGAGTGTAGAGTGTAAGACTGGGTGTAGAGTGTAAGACTGAGTGTAGAGTGTAAGACTGAGTGTAGAGTGTAAGACTGGGTGTAGAGTGTAAGACTGGGTGTATAGTGTAAGACTGAGTGTAGAGTGTAAGACTGGGTGTAGAGTGTAAGACTGAGTGTAGAGTGTAAGACTGGGTGTAGAGTGTAAGACTGGGTGTATAGTGTAAGACTGAGTGTAGAGTGTAAGACTGGGTGTAGAGTGTAAGACTGAGTGTAGAGTGTAAGACTGGGTGTAGAGTGTAAGACTGGGTGTATAGTGTAAGACTGAGTGTAGAGTGTAAGACTGGGTGTAGAGTGTAAGACTGAGTGTAGAGTGTAAGACTGGGTGTAGAGTGTAAGACTGGGTGTATAGTGTAAGACTGAGTGTAGAGTGTAAGACTGGGTGTAGAGTGTAAGACTGAGTGTATAGTGTAAGACTGAGTGTAGAGTGTAAGACTGGGTGTATAGTGTAAGACTGGGTGTATAGTGTAAGACTGGGTGTATAGTGTAAGACTGGGTGTATAGTGTAAGACTGGGTGTAGAGTGTAAGACTGAGTGTAGAGTGTAAGACTGGGTGTAGAGTGTAAGACTGAGTGTATAGTGTAAGACTGGGTGTAGAGTGTAAGACTGGGTGTATAGTGTAAGACTGGGTGTATAGTGTAAGACTGGGTGTAGAGTGTAAGACTGAGTGTAGAGTGTAAGACTGGGTGTATAGTGTAAGACTGGGTGTATAGTGTAAGACTGGGTGTATAGTGTAAGACTGGTGGTATAGTGTAAGACTGGGTGTAGAGTGTAAGACTGGGTGTAGAGTGTAAGACTGAGTGTATAGTGTAAGACTGGGTGTAGAGTGTAAGACTGGGTGTATAGTGTAAGACTGGGTGTATAGTGTAAGACTGAGTGTAGAGTGTAAGACTGAGTGTAGAGTGTAAGACTGGGTGTAGAGTGTAAGACTGAGTGTAGAGTGTAAGACTGAGTGTAGAGTGTAAGACTGTGTGTAGAGTGTAAGACTGAGTGTAGAGTGTAAGACTGGGTGTAGAGTGTAAGACTGGGTGTAGAGTGTAAGACTGGGTGTAGAGTGTAAGACTGAGTGTAGAGTGTAAGACTGAGTGTAGAGTGTAAGACTGGGTGTAGAGTGTAAGACTGAGTGTAGAGTGTAAGACGGGGTGTAGAGTGTAAGACTGAGTGTAGAGTGTAAGACTGGGTGTAGAGTGTAAGACTGGGTGTAGAGTGTAAGACTGGGTGTAGAGTGTAAGACTGTGTGTAGAGTGTAAGACTGTGTGTAGATTGTAAGACTGGGTGTAGAGTATAAGATTGGGTGTAGAGTGTAAGACTGGGTGTAGATTGTAAGACTGGGTGTAGATTGTAAGACTGAGTGTAGAGTATAAGATTGGGTGTAGAGTGTAAGACTGGGTGTAGATTGTAAGACTGGGTGTAGAGTATAAGATTGGGTGTAGAGTGTAAGACTGAGTGTGGAGTGTAAGAGTGTAAGACTGGGTGTAAGACTGAGTGTGGAGTGTAAGAGTGTAAGACTGAGTGTAAGACTGGGTGTAGAGTATAAGATTGGGTGTAGAGTGTAAGACTGAGTGTGGAGTGTAAGAGTGTAAGACTGGGTGTAAGACTGAGTGTGGAGTGTAAGAGTGTAAGACTGAGTGTAAGACTGGGTGTAAATTGTAAGACTGAGTATGGAAATTAAGATTGATAATTACACCTGAAATAATGAATTTAGAGCCAGGATGAGTTTTGGGTTGCCAGGGCAAAATTTAGGTTGCCAGGGCGGAGTTTTAGGTTGCCAGGGCGAAGTTTAGGTTGCCAGGGCGACGTTTATGTTGCCAGGGCGAAGTTTAGGTTGCCAGGGCGAAGTTTAGGTTGCCAGGGCGAAGTTTAGGTTGCCAGGGCGAAGTTTATCTTGCCAGAGCGATATTTAGGTTGCCAGGGCGAAGTTTAGGTTGCCAGGGCGAAGTTTTAGGTTGCCAGGGCGAAATTTAGGTTGCCAGGGCGAAGTTTAGGTTGCCAGGGCGAAGTTTAGGTTGCCAGAGTGAAGTTTTAGGTTGCCAGGGCGAAATTTAGGTTGCCAGAGCGAAATTTAAGGTTGCCAGAGCAAAGTTTAGGTTGCCAGAGCGAAATTTAGGTTGCCAAAGTGAGTTTCGAGGTTGCCAGACACTACTGATGTTTATATCTCTCACGAACGAGTACATATGTTTACTGTAGTCTCACAAGTGCACTCGTAGCCTCACAAGTGCACTCGTAGCCTCACAAGTGCACTCGTAGCCTCACAAGTGCACTCGTAGCCTCACAAGTGCACTCGTAGCCTCACAAGTGCACTCGTAGCCTCACAAGTGCACTCGTAGCCTCACAAGTGCACTCGTAGCCTCACAAGTGCACTCGTAGCCTCACAAGTACACTCGTAGCCTCACAGGTGCACTCGTAGCCTCACAAGTGCACTCGTAGCCTCACAAGTGCACTCGTAGCCTCACAAGTGCACTCGTAGCCTCACAAGTGCACTCGTAGCCTCACAAGTGCACTCGTAGCCTCACAAGTGCACTCGTAGCCTCACAAGGGCACTCGTAGCCTCACAAGTGCACTCGTAGCCTCACAAGTGCACTCGTAGCCTCACAAGTACACTCGTAGCCTCACAAGTACAATCGTAGCCTCACAAGTACACTCGTAGCCTCACAAGTGCACTCGTAGCCTCACAAGTGCACTCGTAGCCTCACAAGTGCACTAGTAGCCTCACAAGTGCACTCGTAGCCTCACAAGTGCACTCGTAGCCTCACAAGTGCACTCGTAGCTTCACAAGTGCACTCGTAGCCTCACAAGTGCACTCGTAGCCTCACAAGTGCACCCGTAGCCTCACAAGTGCACTCGTAGCCTCACAAGTACACTCGTAGCCTCACAAGTACACTCGTAGCCTCACAAGGGCACTCGTAGCCTCACAAGTACACTCGTAGCCTCACAAGTGCACTCGTAGCCTCACAGGTGCACTCGTAGCCTCACAAGTGCACTCGTAGCCTCACAAGTGCACTCGTAGCCTCACAAGTGCACTCGTAGCCTCACAAGTACACTCGTAGCCTCACAAGGGCACTCGTAGCCTCACAAGTACACTCGTAGCCTCACAAGTACACTCGTAGCCTCACAGGTGCACTCGTAGCCTCACAAGTGCACTCGTAGCCTCACAGGTGCACTCGTAGCCTCACAAGTGCACTCGTAGCCTCACAAGTGCACTCGTAGCCTCACAAGTGCACTCGTAGCCTCACAGGTGCACTCGTAGCCTCACAAGTACACTCGTAGCCTCACAAGTGCACTCGTAGCCTCACAAGGGCACTCGTAGCCTCACAAGTACACTCGTAGCCTCACAAGTGCACTCGTAGCCTCACAAGTACACTCGTAGCCTCACAAGTGCACTCGTAGCCTCACAGGTGCACTCGTAGCCTCACAAGTACAATCCTAGCCTCACAAGTGCACTCGTAGCCTCACAAGTGCACTCGTAGCCTCACAAACGCACTCGTAGCCTCACAAGTACACTCGTAGCCTCACAAGTGCACTCGAAGCCTCACAAGTACACTCGTAGCCTCACAGGTGCACTCGTAGCCTCACAAGTACAATCGTAGCCTCACAAGTGCACTCGTAGCCTCACAAGTGCACTCGTAGCCTCACAAGTGCACTCGTAGCCTCACAGGGCACTCGTAGCCTCACAAGTGCACTCGTAGCCTCACAAGTACAATCGTAGCCTCACAAGTACACTCGTAGCCTCACAAGTACAATCGTAGCCTCACAAGTACACTCGTAGCCTCACAAGGGCACTCGTAGCCTCACAAGTGCACTCGTAGCCTCACAAGTGCACTAGTAGCCTCACAAGTGCACTCGTAGCCTCACAAGTGCACTCGTAGCCTCACAAGTGCACTCGTAGCCTCACAAGTGCACTCGTAGCCTCACAAGTGCACTCGTAGCCTCACAAGTGCACCCGTAGCCTCACAAGTGCACTCGTAGCCTCACAAGTACACTCGTAGCCTCACAAGTACACTCGTAGCCTCACAAGGGCACTCGTAGCCTCACAAGTACACTCGTAGCCTCACAAGTGCACTCGTAGCCTCACAGGTGCACTCGTAGCCTCACAAGTGCACTCGTAGCCTCACAAGTGCACTCGTAGCCTCACAAGTGCACTCGTAGCCTCACAAGTACACTCGTAGCCTCACAAGGGCACTCGTAGCCTCACAAGTACACTCGTAGCCTCACAAGTACACTCGTAGCCTCACAGGTGCACTCGTAGCCTCACAAGTGCACTCGTAGCCTCACAGGTGCACTCGTAGCCTCACAAGTGCACTCGTAGCCTCACAAGTGCACTCGTAGCCTCACAAGTGCACTCGTAGCCTCACAAGTGCACTCGTAGCCTCACAAGTGCACTCGTAGCCTCACAAGTACACTCGTAGCCTCACAAGTGCACTCGAAGCCTCACAAGTACACTCGTAGCCTCACAAGTGCACTCGTAGCCTCACAAGTACACTCGTAGCCTCACAAGTGCACTCGTAGCCTCACAAGTGCACTCGTAGCCTCACAAGTGCACTCGTAGCCTCACAAGTACACTCGTAGCCTCACAAGTACACTCGTAGCCTCACAAGTGCACTCGGAGCCTCACAAGTACACTCGTAGCCTCACAAGTACACTCGTAGCCTCACAGGTGCACTCGTAGCCTCACAAGTGCACTCGTAGCCTCACAGGTGCACTCGTAGCCTCACAAGTGCACTCGTAGCCTCACAAGTGCACTCGTAGCCTCACAAGTGCACTCGTAGCCTCACAAGTACAATCGTAGCCTCACAAGTGCACTCGTAGCCTCACAAGTGCACTCGTAGCCTCACAAGTGCACTCGTAGCCTCACAAGTGCACTCGTAGCCTCACAAGTACAATCGTAGCCTCTCAAGTACACTCGTAGCCTCACAAGTGCACTCGTAGCCTCACAAGTGCACTCGTAGCCTCACAAGTGCACTCGTAGCCTCACAGGTGCACTCGTAGCCTCACAAGTACACTCGTAGCCTCACAAGTACACTCGTAGCCTCACAAGTACACTCGTAGCCTCACAAGTACACTCGTAGCCTCTCAAGTACACTCGTAGCCTCACAAGTGCACTCGTAGCCTCACAAGTGCACTCGTAGCCTCACAAGTGCACTCGTAGCCTCACAAGTGCACTCGTAGCCTCACAAGTGCACTCGTAGCCTCACAAGTACACTCGTAGCCTCACAAGTACACTCGTAGCCTCACAAGTGCACTCGTAGCCTCACAAGTGCACTCGTAGCCTCACAAGTGCACTCGTAGCCTCACAAGTGCACTCGTAGCCTCACAAGTGCACTCGTAGCCTCACAAGTGCACTCGTAGCCTCACAAGTGCACTCGTAGCCTCACAAGTGCACTCGTAGCCTCACAAGTGCACTCGTAGCCTCACAAGTACACTCGTAGCCTCACAAGTACACTCGTAGCCTCACAAGTGCACTCGTAGCCTCACAAGTACACTCGTAGCCTCACAAGTACACTCGTAGCCTCACAAGTACACTCGTAGCCTCACAAGTACACTCGTAGCCTCACAAGTGCACTCGTAGCCTCACAAGTGCACTCGTAGCCTCACAAGTGCACTCGTAGCCTCACAAGTGCACTCGTAGCCTCACAGGTGCATTCGTAGTCTCACAAGTACACTCGTAGCCTCACAAGTACACTCGTAGCCTCACAAGTACACTCGTAGCCTCTCAAGTACACTCGTAGCCTCACAAGTGCACTCGTAGCCTCACAAGTGCACTCGTAGCCTCACAAGTGCACTCGTAGGCTCACAAGTGCACTCGTAGCCTCACAGGTGCACTCGTAGCCTCACAAGTACACTCGTAGCCTCACAAGTACACTCGTAGCCTCACAAGTACACTCGTAGCCTCACAAGTGCACTCGTAGCCTCACAAGTGCACTCGTAGCCTCACAAGTGCACTCGTAGCCTCACAAGTGCACTCGTAGCCTCACAAGTGCACTCGTAGCCTCACAAGTGCACTCGTAGCCTCACAAGTGCACTCGTAGCCTCACAAGTGCACTCGTAGCCTCACAAGTGCACTCGTAGCCTCACAAGTGCACTCGTAGCCTCACAAGTGCACTCGTAGCCTCACACTAAACTACTTTCACTGACTCACTCAAGACTCCCTCTACGAGTGTTACTAATCTCGTTTACAATAATTTATTAAGGCGGTCTGGAAGACTGCTAAAGTGAAGCTGCTGTTAAAATGAAACCTGGGTATGAGCAGTTATATTACCCTGGTATGAGCAGTTATATTACCCTGGTATGAGCAGTTATATTACCCTGGTATGAGCAGTTATATTACTCTTGTATAAGCAGTTATATTAACCTGGTATGAGCAGTTATATTAACCTGGTATAAGCAGTTATATTACTCTGATATGAGCCGTTATATTACCCTGGTATAAGCAGTTATATCACCCTGGTATAAACAGTTATATTACCCTGGTATAAGCAGTTATATCACTCTGGTATAAACAGTTATATTACCCTGGTATAAGCAGTTTTATCACCCTGGTATAAGCAGTTATATTACCCTGGTATAAACATTTATATTACCCTGGTATAAGCAGTTATATCACTCTGGTATAAACAGTTATATTACCCTGGTATAAGCAGTTTTATCACCCTGGTATAAGCAGTTATATTACCCTTGTATAAACAGTTATATTACCCTGGTATGAGCAGTTATATTACTCTTGTATAAGCAGTTATATCACCCTGGTATAAGCAGTTATATCACCCTTGTATAAGCAGTTATATTACCCTGGTATAAACAGTTATATCACCCTGGTATAAGCAGTTATATCACCCTGGTATAAGCAGTTATATTACCCTGGTATAAACAGTTATATTACCCTGGTATAAGCAGTTATATTACTCTTGTATAAGCAGTTATATCACCCTGGTATAAGCAGTTATATCACCCTGGTATAAGCAGTTATATTACCCTGGTATAAACAGTTATATTACCCTGGTATAAGCAGTTATATCACCCTGGTATAAGCAGTTATATGACCTTGACTATCAGCCCCAATAGTGAAACTTGGGATGAAGTTATACCAGATGTTCAATTTGCCATAAATTCTGCTTACAATACTTCCATAGGTGACACTCCACATTGTGCATTGTACGGTGTAGACAGGTGTTTACCTTATGAGTTGTTATATTCCACTCCGAAACCCAATTACAACCCTGATGATTTCATAGCAACTCGTACCAGCACAGCTCAAAGTGTTTTTAGAAGAATCCGTGAAACACTTCATAAATCAACAGCAGAATTTACTAGAGTAACTAATAGCCGTGCTAAGCCGACCAAAGTTAAAGTGGGTTCGAGACTAATGCTGACTAATTTCAACAAAACATCCGCAATGCCTAAGCTCGATCAAAAGTTTGTTGGCCCTTATCGAGTAGTTGAACATATCAATGGCAGTAAGTATAAGGTTAGAGAAATTAGCATGCGATGTTGATATTGCTACCCAGACAGTCGCTGACAGTCCTCTTGACTCTGTACCCTCTACCTCTATTACTCAGCCAGATAATCAACCCGACTGTCGTTATTCTTTGTGTACTCGACAAGTAATGAGAAACCCACAAGTATTTTTTGTAGATACTTGTTCAGATCTCCCTCAGTCAAGGCATGTGTTAGCCATTGCAAGAGAATTCGATCCTCCCAAAGACGATAACCATTGTGCATATGTAAATCTTACGCTCGCGGAGTTGGGTTTAAATGTACATAGTCTGTATAATTAGATGTCCGAGATGAATGAAGTTGTCACAGTATGTTTGTTATTAGCTGATTAGTTTTTCAGAATTTTTTTTTTGTTCACGTTCCCTCCGAGTTTTGAGAATTTAGCAGTACTGACCTGTGCTCGCCAGATCTGCCTTTGCTGTTAATTTACTTTCACCTTTGTAAATATATATTTATTCTTCCTCAGAATCTGTAAAGTGCATGAATACAGATCGATCGATCAATTCCATCCTTTATTATACCATGATTTGTACTTATAATTTGTAATGCATTACGTTAACATCCATTACGATACCATCCATCAGTTCTAAGTTACATGTCTTTGCTATTGGATAGAATCAACCCAGAGCCACCTGCTTGTTCAGCCTATAGCATAGTATTGTATGTCGAGACGACATATGTAACATGACCGAGCTGTCAACATAGTTGCTGATCCCCTACTTGTGTTGTATAGCTTATCTAAGTATCGTAGTTAGTACCATCCATATGTTTTACATACACGACCCCTTTGCTATGCCTAGTTACTAGTTTGTATGACGTCACGTGATCCCGCATGAATGCGTTGGACGCGCTGCATCCGCCTCAGTTCCCCGTTATCCAAGCAGGTTACAGGACAGGCAGTTTGGGCTCTCCCCTCACACTCTGCAATATAAGTGTTACCATCCAACAAGTGTGTTTAACTCCATCATATCTCCTACGAACCCCCACTACCGTATAAGCAGTTATATCACCTTGGTATAAGCAGTTATATCACCCTGGTATAAGCAGTTATATCACCTTGGTATGAGCAGTTATATCACCCTGGTATAAGCAGTTATATCACCCTGATATAAGCAGTTATATCACCCTGATATAAGCAGTTATATCACCCTGATATAAGCAGTTATATCACCCTGATATAAGCAGTTATATCACCCTGGTGTAAGTTATATCACCCTGGTATAACACCCTGGTATAAGCAGTTATATCACCCTGGTATAAGCAGTTATATCACCCTGGTATAAGCAGTTATATCACCCTGGTATAAGCAGTTATATCACCCTGGTATAAGCAGTTATATCACCCTGGTATAAGCAGTTATATCACCCTGGTATAAGCAGTTATATCACCCTGGTATAAGCAGTTATATCACCCTGGTATAAGCAGTTATATCACCCTGATATAAGCAGTTATATCACCCTGTATAAGCAGTTATATCACCCTGGTATAAGCAGTTATGTCACCCTGGTATAAGCAGTTATATCACTCTGGTATAAGCAGTTATATCACCCTGGTATAAGCAGTTATATCACCCTGGTATAAGCAGTTATATCACCCTGTTATAAGCACTTATACCACCCTGGTATAAGCAGTTATATCACCCTGATATAACACCCTGGTATAAGCAGTTATAACACCCTGATATAAGCAGTTATATCACACTGATATAAGCAGTTATATCACCCTTGTATAAGCAGTTATATCACCCTGGTATAAGCAGTTATATCACCCTGGTATAAGCAGTTATATCACCCTGGTATAAGTTATATCACCCTGGTATAAGCAGTTATATCACCCTGATATAAGCAGTTATATCACCCTGGTATAAGCAGTTATATCACCCTGGTATAAGCAGTTATATCACCCTGGTATAAGCAGTTATATCACCCTGGTATAGACAGTTATATCACCCTGGTATAAGCAGTTATATCACCCTGGTATAAGTTATATCACCCTGGTATAAGCAGTTATATCACCCTGATATAAGCAGTTATATCACCCTGGTATAAGCAGTTATATCACCCTGGTATAAGCAGCTATCTCACCCTGGTATAAGCAGTTATATCGCCCCGGTATAAGCAGTTATATCACCCTGGTATAAGCAGTTATATCACCCTGGTATAAGCAGTTATATCACCCTGGTATAAGCAGTTATATCACCCTGGTATAAGCAGTTATATCACCCTGGTATAAGCAGTTATATCACCCTGGTATAAGCAGTTATATCACCCTGGTATAAGCAGTTATATCACCCTGGTATAAGCAGTTATATCACCCTGGTATAAGCAGTTATATCACTCTGGTGTAAGCAGTTATATCACCCTGGTATAAGCAGTTATATCACCCTGGTATAAGCAGTTATATCACCCTGGTATAAGCAGTTATATCACCCTGGTATAAGCAGTTATAGCACCCTGGTATAAGCAGTTATATCACCCTGGTATAAGCAGTTATATCACCCTGGTATAAGTTATATCACCCTGGTATAAGCAGTTATATCACCCTGGTATAAGCAGTTATATCACCCTGGTATAAGCAGTTATATCACCCTGGTATAAGCAGTTATATCACCCTGGTATAAGCAGTTATATCACCCTGGTATAAGCAGTTATATCACCCTGGTATAAGCAGTTATATCACCCTGGTATAAGCAGTTATATCACCCTGGTATAAGCAGTTATATCACCCTGGTATAAGCAGTTATATCACCCTGGTATAAGCAGTTATATCGCCCCGGTATAAGCAGTTATATCACCCTGGTATAAGCAGTTATATCACCCTGGTATAAGCAGTTATATCACCCTGGTATAAGCAGTTATATCACCCTGGTATAAGCAGTTATATCACCCTGGTATAAGCAGTTATATCACTCTGGTATAGGCAGTTATATCACCCTGGTATAAGCAGTTATATCACCCTGGTATAAGCAGTTATATCACCCTGGTATAAGCAGTTATATCACCCTGGTATAAGCAGTTATATCACCCTTGTATAAGCAGTTATATCACCCTGGTGTAAGCAGTTATATCACCCTGGTATAAGCAGTTATAACACCCTGGTATAAGCAGTTATATCACCCTGGTATAAGCAGTTATAGCACCCTGGTATAAGCAGTTATATCACCCTGGTATAAGCAGTTATATCACACTGGTATAAGCAGTTATATCACCCTGGTATAAGCAGTTGTAGCACCCTGGTATAAGTAGTTATATCTCCCTGGTATAAGGAGTTATAGCACCCTGGTATAAGCAGTTATGTCACCCTGGTATAAGCAGTTATATCACCCTGGTATAAGCAGTTATATCACCCTGGTATAAGCAGTTGTAGCACCCTGGTATAAGCAGCTATATCACCCTGGTATAAGCAGTTATATCACCCTGGTATAAGGAGTTATAGCACCCTGGTATAAACAGTTATATTACCCTGGTATAAGCAGCTATATTATTACTGGGGTACGAATAATCATGCTTCACATGCCTTGGATCCCACACACCCCAGTAACACCATGACGCTCATACCGTGTACTGTGTCCCTTGGATCCCACACACCCCAGTAACACCATGATGCTCATACCGTGTACTGTGTACCTTGGATCCCACACACCCCAGTAACACCATGATGCTCATACCGTGTACTGTGTACCTTGGATCCCACACACCCCAGTAACACCATGACGCTCATACCGTGTACTGTGTACCTTGGATCCCACACACCCCAGTAACACCATGATGCTCATACCGTGTACTGTGTACCTTGGATCCCACACACCCCAGTAACACCATGACGCTCATACCGTGTACTGTGTACCTTGGATCCCACACACCCCAGTAACACCATGACGCTCATACCGTGTACTGTGTCCCTTGGATCCCACACACCCCAGTAACACCATGACGCTCATACCGTGTACTGTGTACCTTGGATCCCACACACCCCAGTAACACCATGATGCTCATACCGTGTACTGTGTCCCTTGGATCCCACACACCCCAGTAACACCATGACGCTCATACCGTGTACTGTGTACCTTGGATCCCACACACCCCAGTAACACCATGACGCTCATACCGTGTACTGTGTCCCTTGGATCCCACACACCCCAGTAACACCATGACGCTCATACCGTGTACTGTGTACCTTGGATCCCACACACCCCAGTAACACCATGACGCTCATACCGTGTACTGTGTCCCTTGGATCCCACACACCCCAGTAACACCATGACGCTCATACCGTGTACTGTGTCCCTTGGATCCCACACACCCCAGTCACACCATGCTCATACCGTGTACTGTGTCCATTGGATCCCACACACCCCAGTAACACCGTGTACTGTGTACCTTGGATCCCACACACCCCAGTAACACCATGACGCTCATACCGTGTACTGTGTACCTTGGATCCCACACACCCCAGTAACGCAATGATGCTCATACCGTGTACTGTGTCCCTTGGATCCCACACACCCCAGTAACACCATGACGCTCATACCGTGTACTGTGTACCTTGGATCCCACACACCTCAGTAACACCATGACGCTCATACCGTGTACTGTGTACCTTGGATCCCACATACCCCAGTAACACCATGACGCTCATACCGTGTACTGTGTACCTTGGATCCCACATACCCCAGTAACACCATGACGCTCATACCGTGTACTGTGTAGCTTGGATCCCACACACCTCAGTAACACCATGACGCTCATACCGTGTACTGTGTACCTTGGATCCCACATACCCCAGTAACACCATGACGCTCATACCGTGTACTGTGTACCTTGGATCCCACACACCCCTGTAACACCTTGACGCTCATACCGTGTACTGTGTACCTTGGATCCCATACACCCTAGTAACACCATGACGCTCATACCGTGTACTGTGTACCTTGGATCCCACACACCCCAGTAACACCATGACGCTCATACCGTGTACTGTGTACCTTGGATCCCACACACCCCAGTAACACCATGACGCTCATACCGTGTACTGTGTACCTTGGATCCCACACACCCCAGTAACACCATGACGCTCATACCGTGTACTGTGTACCTTGGATCCCACACACCCCAGTAACACCATGACGCTCATACCGTGTACTGTGTCCCTTGGATCCCACACACCCCAGTAACACCATGACGCTCATACCGTGTACTGTGTACCTTGGATCCCACACACCCCAGTAACACCATGACGCTCATACCGTGTACTGTGTACCTTGGATCCCACACACCCCAGTAACACCATGACGCTCATACCGTGTACTGTGTACCTTGGATCCCACACACCCCAGTAACACCATGACGCTCATACCGTGTACTGTGTACCTTGGATCCCATACACCCCAGTAACACCATGACGCTCATACCGTGTACTGTGTCCCTTGGATCCCATACACCCCAGTAACACCATGACGCTCATACCGTGTACTGTGTCCCTTGGATCCCATACACCCTAGTAACACCATGACGCTCATACCGTGTACTGTGTACCTTGGATCCCACACACCCCAGTAACACCATGACGCTCATACCGTGTACTGTGTCCCTTGGATCCCACACACCCCAGTAACACCATGACGCTCATACCGTGTACTGTGTCCCTTGGATCCCACACACCCCAGTAACACCATGACGCTCATACCGTGTACTGTGTCCCTTGGATCCCACACACCCCAGTAACACCATGACGCTCATACCGTGTACTGTGTACCTTGGATCCCACACACCCCAGTAACACCATGATGCTCATACCGTGTACTGTGTCCCTTGGATCCCACACACCCCAGTAACACCATGACGCTCATACCGTGTACTGTGTCCCTTGGATCCCACACACCCCAGTAACACCATGACGCTCATACCGTGTACTGTGTACCTTGGATCCCACACACCCCAGTAACACCATGACGCTCATACCGTGTACTGTGTACCTTTGATCCCATACACCCTAGTAACACCATGACGCTCATACCGTGTACCGTGTACCTTGGATCCCATACACCCTAGTAACACCATGACGCTCATACCGTGTACTGTGTACCTTGGATCCCATACACCCTAGTAACACCATGACGCTCATACCGTGTACTGTGTCCCTTGGATCCCATACACCCTAGTAACACCATGACGCTCATACCGTGTACTGTGTACCTTGGATCCCATACACCCTAGTAACACCATGACGCTCATACCGTGTACTGTGTCCCTTGGATCCCATACACCCTAGTAACACCATAACGCTCATACCGTGTACCGTGTACCTTGGATCCCATACACCCTAGTAACACCATGACGCTCATACCGTGTACTGTGTACCTTGGATCCCACACACCCCAGTAACACCATGACGCTCATACCGTGTACTGTGTCCTAACCAGCACAGTAAATAAAGCACTGTGAAAGATTTTATTGATGTTCTTCAAATTTCTTAGGAGAAATACCAATAACGTGTTCCAGTGTACTTTATTAGTCTGAATTTATTTGGCTAAACATCAGCGATGTTTCTCCCAGTCCATTATTACCTTGACTTTATTATGAAGCTGAGAGAAACCTCACACGAAACTTAATTATGAAGTTGAGTGAAACCTCTCACGAAACTTTATTATGAAGCTGAGTGAAACCTCACACGAAACTTTATTATGAAGCTGAGTGAAACCTCACACGAAACTTTATTATGAAGCTGAGTGAAACCTCTCACGAAACTTTATTATGAAGCTGAGTGAAACCTCTCACGAAACTTTATTATGAAGCTGAGTGAAACCTCTCACGAAACTTTATTATGAAGCTGAGTGAAACCTCTCACGAAACTTTATTATGAAGCTGAGTGAAACCTCTCACGAAACTTTATTATGAAGCTGAGTGAAACCTCACACGAAACTTTATTATGAAGCTGAGTGAAACCTCACACGAAACTTTATTATGAAGCTGAGTGAAACCTCTCACGAAACTTTATTATGAAGCTGAGTGAAACCTCTCACGAAACTTTATTATGAAGCTGAGTGAAACCTCACACGAAACTTTATTATGAAGCTGAGTGAAACCTCTCACGAAACTTTATTACGAGAAAAATATCAGTAAAATGATAAAGCTCCGTGAAATATATTACGGATGTTTCTCCCTGGTAATAAAGCTGAAGGGAAGTAAAGGGCGGACTTTACAAGCTTTATGTTCAACTAACCCAAGTAAAGTAACTCATTTTTCTCACTTGGGTAATAAAGTTGGTGGGTATTTAATACCTAATGGGCAAGGGGGCAGCGTGTATAATAAAGAGAAGTGCCCATATTATCCAGCCGGGGCATCTAACCCCAGGATACTTCTTTTTAGACTAAGTTTATTGATGCGACATAATAATAATAATAATAATAATAATAATAATAATAATAATAATAATAATAATAATAATCTTTATTTCTACAAGTACATGAACAAGGTATACAGACCATAGTTGACATCAGTGACATACTGCTATATAGAAAGCTGCTTGTTATGCTGAGCATTTCGTGCAAATTAGGTCAGTTTTGTCCCAGGATGCGACCCACACCAGTCACTAACACCCAGGTACTTATTTCTCTGCTATGTGGTGGTGGTACTCATAAGAGTACTGAACTAGTAGTAGTAGCACTACTGCTGGACTAGTGGTAGTGGCACTACTGCTGGACTAGTGGTAGTAGCACTACTGCTGGACTAGTGGTAGTAGCACTACTGCTGGACTAGTGGTAGTAGCACTACTGCTGGACTAGTGGTAGTAGCACTACTGCTGGATTAGTGGTAGTAGCACTACTGCTGGACTAGTGGTAGTAGCACTAATGCTGGACTAGTGGTAGTAGCACTACTGCTGGACTAGTGGTAGTAGCACTACTGCTGGACTAGTGGTAGTAGCACTACTGCTGGACTAGTGGTAGTAGCACTACTGCTGGACTAGTGGTAGTAGCACTACTGCTGGACTAGTGGTAGTAGCACTACTGCTGGACTAGTGGTAGTAGCACTACTGCTGGACTAGTGGTAGTAGCACTACTGCTGGACTAGTGGTAGTAGCACTACTGCTGGACTAGTGGTAGTAGCACTACTGCTGGACTAGTGGTAGTAGCACTACTGCTGGACTAGTGGTAGTAGCACTACTGCTGGACTAGTGGTAGTAGCACTACTGCTGGACTAGTGGTAGTAGCACTACTGCTGTACTAGTGGTAGTAGCACTACTGCTGGACTAGTGGTAGTAGCACTACTGCTGGACTAGTGGTAGTAGCACTACTGCTGGACTAGTGGTAGTAGCACTACTGCTGGACTAGTGGTAGTAGCACTACTGCTGGACTAGTGGTAGTAGCACTACTGCTGGACTAGTGGTAGTGGCACTACTGCTGGACTAGTGGTAGTAGCACTACTGCTGGACTAGTGGTAGTAGCACTACTGCTGGACTAGTGGTAGTAGAACTCCTGCACTACTGCTGGACTAGTGGTAGTAGCACTACTGCTGGACTAGTGGTAGTAGCACTACTGCTGGAGTAGTTGTAGTAGCACTGCTGGACTAGTGGTAGTAGCACTACTGCTGGACTAGTGGTAGTAGCACTACTGCTGGACTAGTGGTAGTAGCACTACTAGTGGTAGTGCACTACTGGACTAGTGGTAGTAGTAGCACTACTGCTGGACTAGTGGTAGTAGCACTACTGCTGGACTAGTGGTAGTAGCACTACTGCTGGACTAGTGGTAGTAGCACTACTGCTGGACTAGTGGTAGTAGCACTACTGCTGGACTAGTGGTAGTAGCACTACTGCTGGACTAGTGGTAGTAGCACTACTGCTGGACTAGTGGTAGTAGCACTACTGCTGGACTAGTGGTAGTAGCACTACTGCTGGACTAGTGGTAGTAGCACTACTGCTGGACTAGTGGTAGTAGCACTACTGCTGGACTAGTGGTAGTAGCACTACTGCTGGACTAGTGGTAGTAGCACTACTGCTGGACTAGTGGTAGTAGCACTACTGCTGGACTAGTGGTAGTAGCACTACTGCTGGACTAGTGGTAGTAGCACTACTGCTGGACTAGTGGTAGTAGCACTACTGCTGGACTAGTGGTAGTAGCACTACTGCTGGACTAGTGGTAGTAGCACTGCTGGACTAGTGGTAGTAGCACTACTGCTGGACTAGTGGTAGTAGCACTACTGCTGGACTAGTGGTAGTAGCACTGCTGGACTAGTGGTAGTAGCACTACTGCTGGACTAGTGGTAGTAGCACTACTGCTGGACTAGTGGTAGTAGCACTACTGCTGGACTAGTGGTAGTAGCACTACTGCTGGACTAGTGGTAGAAGCACTACTGCTGGACTAGTGGTAGTAGCACACCTGCTGGACTACTGGTAGTAGCACTACTGCTGGACTAGTGGTAGTAGCACTACTGCTGGACTAGTGGTAGTAGCACTACTGCTGGACTAGTGGTAGTAGCACTACTGCTGGACTAGTGGTAGTAGCACTACTGCTGGACTAGTGGTAGTAGCACTACTGCTGGACTAGTGGTAGTAGCAGTAGCTGGACTACTGCTGCTGGACTAGTGGTAGTAGCACTACTGCTGGACTAGTGGTAGTAGCACTACTGCTGGACTAGTTGTAGTAGCACTACTGTTGGACTAGTGGTAGTAGTACTACTGCTGGACTAGTGGTAGTAGCACTACTGCTGGACTAGTGGTAGTAGCACTACTGCTGGACTAGTGGTAGTAGCACTACTGCTGGACTAGTGGTAGTAGCACTACTGCTGGACTAGTGGTAGTAGCACTACTGCTGGACTAGTGGTAGTAGCACTACTGCTGGACTAGTGGTAGTAGCACTACTGCTGGACTAGTGGTAGTAGCACTACTGTTGGACTAGTGGTAGTAGCACTACTGCTGGACTAGTGGTAGTAGCACTGCTGCTGGACTATTAGTAGTAGCACTACTGCTGGGCTAGTGGTAGTAGCACTACTGTTGGACTAGTGGTAGTAGCACTACCGCTGGACTAGTGGTAGTAGCACTACTGCTGGACTAGTGGTAGTAGCACTACTGCTGGACTAGTGGTAGTAGCACTACTGGACTAGTGGTAGTAGCACTGCTGCTGGACTATTAGTAGTAGCACTACTGCTGGGCTAGTGGTAGTAGCACTACTGTTGGACTAGTGGTAGTAGCACTACTGATGGACTTGTAGCAGTAGCACTACTGCTGGACTAGTGGTAGTAGCACTACTGCTGGACTAGTGGTAGTAGCACTACTGCTGGACTAGTGGTAGTAGCACTACTGCTGGACTAGTGGTAGTAGCACTACTGCTGGACTAGTGGTAGTAGCACTACTGCTGGACTAGTGGTAGTAGCACTACTGCTATACTAGTGGTAGTGCCACTGCTGGACTAGTGGTAGTAGCACTACTGCTGGACTAGTGGTAGTAGCACTACTGCTGGACTAGTGGTAGTAGCACTACTTCTGGACTAGTGGTAGTAGCACTACTGTTGGACTAGTGGTAGTAGCACTACTGCTGGACTAGTGGTAGTAGCACTACTGCTGGACTAGTGGTAGTGCCACTACTGGACTAGTGGTAGTAGCACTACTGCTGGACTTGTAGCAGTAGCACTACTGCTGGACTAGTGGTAGTAGCACTACTGCTGGACTAGTGGTAGTAGCACTACTGCTGGACTAGTGGTAGTAGCACTACTGCTGGACTAGTGGTAGTAGCACTACTGCTGGACTAGTGGTAGTAGCACTACTGCTGGACTAGTGGTAGTAGCACTACTGCTGGACTTGTAGCAGTAGCACTACTGCTGGACTAGTGGTAGTAGCACTACTGCTGGACTAGTGGTAGTAGCACTACTGCTGGACTAGTGGTAGTAGCACTACTGCTGGACTAGTGGTAGTAGCACTACTGCTGGACTAGTTGTAGTAGCACTACTGTTGGACTAGTGGTAGTACTGCTGGACTAGTGGTAGTGGTAGTAGTAGCACTACTGCTGGACTAGTGGTAGTAGCACTACTGCTGGACTAGTGGTAGTAGCACTACTGCTGGACTAGTGGTAGTAGTAGCACTACTGCTGGACTAGTAGTAGCACTACTGCTGCTGGACTAGACTAGGTAGTAGCACTACTGCTGGACTAGTGGTAGTAGCACTACTGCTGGACTAGTGGTAGTAGCACTACTGCTGGACGAGTGGTAGTAGCACGACTGCTGGACTAGTGGTAGTAGCACTACTGCTGGACTAGTGGTAGTAGCACTACTGCTGGACTAGTGGTAGTAGCACTACTGCTGGACTAGTGGTAGTAGCACTACTGCTGGACTAGTGGTAGTGCCACTACTGGACTAGTAGCACTACTGCTGGACTAGTGGTAGTAGTAGTAGCACTACTGCTGGACTAGTGGTAGTAGCACTACTGCTGGACTAGTGGTAGTAGCACTACTGCTGGACTAGTGGTAGTAGCACTACTGCTGGACTAGTGGTAGTAGCACTACTGCTGGACTAGTAGGTAGTAGCACTACTGCTGGACTAGTGGTAGTAGCACTACTGCTGGACTAGTGGTAGTAGCACTACTGCTGGACTAGTGGTAGTAGCACTACTGCTGGACTAGTGGTAGTAGCACTACTGCTGGACTAGTGGTAGTAGCACTACTGCTGGACTAGTGGTAGTAGCACTACTGCTGGACTAGTGGTAGTGGCACTACTGCTGGACTAGTGGTAGTAGCACTACTGCTGGACTAGTGGTAGTAGCACTACTGCTGGACTAGTGGTAGTAGCACTACTGCTGGACTAGTGGTAGTAGCACTACTGCTGGACTAGTGGTAGTAGCACTACTGCTGGACTAGTGGTAGTGGCACTACTGCTGGACTAGTGGTAGTAGCACTACTGCTGGACTAGTGGTAGTAGCACTACTGCTGGACTAGTGGTAGTAGCACTACTGCTGGACTAGTGGTAGTAGCACTACTGCTGGACTAGTGGTAGTAGCACTACTGCTGGACTAGTGGTAGTAGCACTACTGCTGGACTTGTAGCAGTAGCACTACTGCTGGACTAGTGGTAGTAGCACTACTGCTGGACTAGTGGTAGTAGCACTACTGCTGGACTAGTGGTAGTAGCACTACTGCTGGACTAGTAGTAGTAGCACTACTGCTGGACTAGTAGTAGTAGCACTACTGTTGGACTAGTGGTTGTAGCATTACTGCTGGACTAGTGGTAGTAGCACTACTGCTGGACTAGTGGTAGTAGCACTACTGCTGGACTAGTGGTAGTAGCACTACTGCTGGACTAGTGGTAGTGGCACTACTGCTGGACTAGTGGTAGTAGCACTACTGCTGGACTAGTGGTAGTGGCACTACTGCTGGACTAGTGGTAGTAGCACTACTGCTGGACTAGTGGTAGTAGCACTACTGCTGGACTAGTGGTAGTAGCACTACTGCTGGACTAGTGGTAGTAGCACTACTGCTGGACTAGTGGTAGTAGCACTACTGCTGGACTAGTGGTAGTAGCACTACTGCTGGACTAGTGGTAGTAGCACTACTGCTGGACTAGTGGTAGTAGCACTACTGCTGGACTAGTGGTAGTAGCACTACTGCTGGACTAGTGGTAGTAGCACTACTGCTGGACTAGTGGTAGTGGCACTACTGCTGGACTAGTGGTAGTAGCACTACTGCTGGACTAGTGGTAGTGGCACTACTGCTGGACTAGTAGTAGTAGCACTGCTGCTGGACTAGTGGTAGTAGCACTACTGCTGGACTAGTGGTAGTAGCACTACTGCTGGACTAGTAGTAATAGTAGCAGCACTACTGCTGGACTAGTAGTAGCACTACTGCTGGACTAGTAGTAGTAGCACTACTGGACTAGTGGTAGTAGCACTTCTGCTGGACTAGTAGTAGTAGCACTACTGCTGGACTAGTGATAGTGGCACTACTGCTGGACTAGTGGTAGTAGCACTACTGCTGACTAGTAGTAGCACCACTGCTGGACTAGTGCTAGTGGCACTACTGCTGGACTAGTGGTAGTAGCACTACTGCTGGACTAGTAGTAGTGGCACTACTGCTGGACTAGTGGTAGTGGCACTACTGCTGGACTAGTAGTAGTAGCACTACTGCTGGACTAGTGGTAGTGGCACTACTGCTGGACTAGTGGTAGTAGCACTACTGCTGGACTAGTGGTAGTAGCACTACTGCTGGACTAGTGGTAGTAGCACTACTGCTGGACTAGTGGTAGTAGCACTACTGCTGGACTAGTGGTAGTAGCACTACTGCTGGACTAGTGGTAGTAGCACTACTGCTGGACTAGTGGTAGTAGCACTACTGCTGGACTAGTGGTAGTAGCACTACTGCTGGACTAGTGGTAGTAGCACTACTGTTGGACTAGTGGTAGTAGCACTACTGCTGGACTAGTGGTAGTAGCACTACTGCTGGACTAGAGTTAGTAGCACTACTGCTGGACTAGTGGTAGTAGCACTACTGCTGGACTAGTGGTAGTAGCACTACTGCTGGACTAGTGGTAGTAGCACTACTGCTGGACTAGTGGTAGTAGCACTACTGCTGGACTAGTTGTAGTAGCACTACCGCTGGACTAGTGGTAGTAGCACTACTGCTGGACTAGTGGTAGTAGCACTACTGCTGGACTAGTGGTAGTAGCACTACTTCTGGACTAGTGGTAGTAGCACTACTGTTGGACTAGTGGTAGTAGCACTACTGCTGGACTAGTGGTAGTAGCACTACTGCTGGACTAGTGGTAGTAGCACTACTGCTGGACTAGTGGTAGTAGCACTACTGATGGACTTGTAGCACTACTGCTGGACTAGTGGTAGTAGCACTACTGCTGGACTAGTGGTAGTAGCACTACTGCTGTACTAGTGGTAGTAGCACTACTGCTGGACTAGTGGTAGTAGCACTACTGATGGACTTGTAGCAGTAGCACTACTGCTGGACTAGTGGTAGTAGCACTACTGCTGGACTAGTGGTAGTAGCACTACTGCTGGACTAGTGGTAGTAGCACTACTGTTGGACTAGTGGTAGTAGCACTACTGCTGGACTAGTGGTAGTAGCACTACTGCTGGACTGGTGGTAGTAGCACTACTGCTGGACTAGCTGGACTAGTAGTAGCACTACTGCTGGACTAGTGGTAGTAGCACTACTGCTGGACTAGTGGTAGTAGCACTACTAGTGGTAGTGCTGGACTAGTGGTAGTAGCACTACTGCTGGACTAGTGGTAGTAGCACTACTGCTGGACTACTGCTGGACTAGTGGTGGCACTAGCACTACTGTGGTAGTAGTAGCACTACTGCTGGACTAGTGGTAGTAGCACTACTGCTGGACTAGTGGTAGTAGCACTACTGCTGGACTAGTGGTAGTAGCACTACTGCTGGACTAGTGGTAGTAGCACTACTGCTGGACTAGTGGTAGTAGCACTACTGCTGGACTAGTGGTAGTAGCACTACTGCTATACTAGTGGTAGTAGCACTACTGTTGGACTAGTGGTAGTAGCACTACTGCTGGACTAGTGGTAGTAGCACTACTGCTGGACTAGTGGTAGTAGCACTGCTGGACTAGTGGTAGTAGCACTACTGGACTAGTGGTAGTAGCACTACTGCTGGACTAGTGGTAGTAGCACTGCTGGACTAGTGGTAGTAGCACTACTGCTGGACTAGTGGTAGTAGCACTGCTGGACTAGTGGTAGTAGCACTACTGCTGGACTAGTAGTAGTGGCACTACTGCTTGACTAGTAGTAGTGGCACTACTGCTGGACTAGTGGTAGTAGCACTACTGCTGGACTAGTAGTAGTGGCACTACTGCTGGACTAGTGGTAGTAGCACTACTGCTGACTAGTGGTAGTGGACTAGTGGACTAGTAGCACTACTGCTGGACTAGTGGTAGTAGCACTACTGCTGGACTAGTGGTAGTAGCACTACTGCTGGACTAGTGGTAGTAGCACTACTGCTGGACTAGTGGTAGTAGCACTACTGCTGGACTAGTGCTGGACTAGTAGTAGCACTACTGCTGGACTAGTGGTAGTAGCACTACTGCTGGACTAGTAGCACTACTGCTGGACTAGTCGTAGTAGCACTACTGCTGGACTAGTGGTAGTAGCACTACTGCTGGACTAGTGGTAGTAGCACTACTGCTGGACTAGTGGTAGTAGCACTACTGCTGGACTAGTGGTAGTAGCACTACTGCTGGACTAGTGGTAGTAGCACTACTGCTGGACTAGTGGTAGTGGCACTACTGCTGGACTAGTGGTAGTAGCACTACTGCTGGACTAGTGGTAGTAGCACTACTGCTGGACTAGTGGACTAGTGGTAGTAGCACTTCTGCTGGACTAGTGGTAGTGGCACTACTGCTGGACTAGTGGTAGTGGCACTACTGCTGGACTAGTGGTAGTAGCACTACTGCTGGACTAGTGGTAGTAGCACTACTGCTGGACTAGTGGTAGTAGCACTACTGCTGGACTAGTGGTAGTAGCACTACTGCTGGACTAGTGGTAGTAGCACTACTGCTGGACTAGTGGTAGTGGCACTACTGCTGGACTAGTGGTAGTAGCACTACTGCTGGACTAGTGGTAGTGGCACTACTGCTGGACTAGTGGTAGTAGCACTACTGCTGGACTAGTGGTAGTGGCACTACTGCTGGACTAGTAGTAGTAGCACTACTGCTGGACTAGTAGTAGTAGCACTACTGCTGGACTAGTGGTAGTAGCACTACTGCTGGACTAGTAGTAGTAGCACTACTGCTGGAGAAGGAGTAGTAGCACTACTGCTGGACTAGTAGTAGTAGCACTACTGCTGGACTACTGCTGGACTAGTGGTAGTAGCACTACTGCTGGACTAGTGGTAGTAGCACTACTGCTGGACTAGTGGTAGTAGCACTACTGCTGGACTAGTGGTAGTAGCACTTCTGCTGGACTAGTGGTAGTAGCACTACTGCTGGACTAGTGGTAGGCACTACTGCTGGACTAGTGGTAGTAGCACTACTGCTGGCACTACTGCTGGACTAGTGGTAGTAGCACTACTGCTGGACTAGTGGTAGTGGGACTACTGCTGGACTAGTAGTAGTAGCACTACTGCTGGACTAGTGGTAGTAGCACTACTGCTGGACTAGTGGTAGTAGCACTACTGCTGGACTAGTGGTAGTAGCACTACTGCTGGACTAGTGGTAGTGGCACTACTGCTGGACTAGTGGTAGTAGCACTACTGCTGGACTAGTGGTAGTAGCACTACTGCTGGACTAGTGGTAGTAGCACTACTGCTGGACTAGTGGTAGTAGCACTACTGCTGGACTAGTGGTAGTAGCACTACTGCTGGACTAGTGGTAGTAGCACTACTGCTGGACTAGTGGTAGTAGCACTACTGCTGGACTAGTGGTAGTAGCACTACTGCTGGACTAGTGGTAGTAGCACTACTGCTGGACTAGTGGTAGTAGCACTACTGCTGGACTAGTGGTAGTAGCACTACTGCTGGACTAGTTGTAGTAGCACTACTGCTTGACTAGTGGTAGTAGCACTACTGCTGGACTGGTGGTAGTAGCACTACTGCTGGACTTGTAGTAGTAGCACTACTGCTGGACTAGTAGTAGTGGCACTACTGCTGGACTAGTGGTAGTAGCACTACTGCTGGACTAGTGGTAGTAGCACTACTGCTGGACTAGTGGTAGTAGCACTACTGCTGGACTAGTGGTACTAGCACTACTGCTGGACTAGAGGTAGTAGCACTACTGGACTAGTGGTAGTAGCACTACTGCTGGACTAGTAGTATTGGCGCTACTGCTGGACTAGTGGTAGTAGCACTACTGCTGGACTAGTGGTAGTAGCACAACTGCTGGACTAGTAGTATTGGCACTACTGCTGGACTAGTGGTAGTAGCACTACTGCTGGACTAGTGGTAGTAGCACTACTGCTGGACTAGTGGTAGTAGCACTACTGCTGGACTAGTGGTAGTGGCACTACTGCTGGACTAGTGGTAGTTGCACTACTGCTGGACTAGTGGTAGTAGCACTACTGCTGGACTAGTGGTAGTAGCACTACTGCTGGACTAGTGGTAGTAGCACTACTGCTGGACTAGTGGTAGTAGCACTACTGCTGGACTAGTGGTAGTTGCACTACTGCAGGACTGGTAGTAGCACTACTGCTGGACTAGTGGTAGTAGCACTACTGCTGGACTAGTGGTAGTCGCACTACTGCTGGACTAGTGGTAGTAGCACTACTGCTGGACTAGTGGTAGTAGCACTACTGCTGTACTAGTGGTAGTAGCACTACTGCTGGACTAGTGGTAGTAGCACTACTGCTGGACTAGTGGTAGTAGCACTACTGCTGGACTAGTGGTAGTAGCACTACTGCTGGAGTAGTCGTAGTGGCACTACTGCTGGACTAGTGGTAGTACTGCTGGACTAGTGGTAGTAGCACTACTGCTGGACTAGTGGTAGTAGCACTACTGCTGGACTAGTGGTAGTAGCACTACTGCTGGACTAGTGGTAGTAGCACTACTGACTAGTGGTAGGCACTACTGCTGGACTAGTGGTAGTGGCACTACTGCTGGATTAGTGGTAGTAGCACTACTGCTGGACTAGTGGTAGTAGCACTACTGCTGGACTAGTGGTAGTAGCACTACTGCTGGACTAGTGGTAGTAGCACTACTGCTGGACTAGCACTGGTAGTAGCACTACTGCTGGACTAGTGGTAGTAGCACTACTGCTGGACTAGTGGTAGTAGCACTACTGCTGGACTAGTGGTAGTAGCACTACTGCTGGACTAGTGGTAGTAGCACTACTGCTGGACTAGTGGTAGTAGCACTACTGCTGGACTAGTGGTAGTAGCACTACTGCTGGACTAGTGGTAGTAGCACTACTACTGACTGGACTAGACTAGTGGTAGTAGCACTACTGCTGGACTAGTGGTAGTAGCACTACTGCTGGACTAGTGGTAGTAGCACTACTGCTGGACTACTGCTGGACTAGTGGTAGTAGCACTACTGCTGGACTAGTAGTAGTGGCACTACTGCTGGACTAGTGGTAGTAGCACTACTGCTGGACTAGTGGTAGTAGCACTACTGCTGGACTAGTGGTAGTAGCACTACTGCTGGACTAGTGGTAGTAGCACTACTGCTGGACTGTAGTAGCACTACTGCTGGACTAGTGGTAGTAGCACTACTGCTGGACTAGTGGTAGTAGCACTACTGCTGGACTAGTGGTAGTAGCACTACTGCTGGACTAGTGGTAGTAGCACTACTGCTGGACTAGTAGTAGTAGCACTACTGCTGGACTAGGACTAGCACTACTGCTGGACTAGTGGTAGTAGCACTACTGCTGGACTAGTGGTAGTAGCACTACTGCTGGACTAGTGGTAGTAGCACTACTGCTGGACTAGTGGTAGTAGCACTACTGCTGGACTAGTGGTAGTAGCACTACTGCTGGACTAGTGGTAGTAGCACTACTGCTGGACTAGTAGTAGTGGCACTACTGCTGGACTAGTGGTAGTAGCACTACTGCTGGACTAGTGGTAGTAGCACTACTGCTGGACTAGTGGTAGTAGCACTACTGCTGGACTAGTGGTAGTGGCACTACTGCTGGACTAGTGGTAGTAGCACTACTGCTGGACTAGTGGTAGTAGCACTACTGCTGGACTAGTGGTAGTAGCACTACTGCTGGACTAGTGGTAGTAGCACTACTGCTGGACTAGTGGTAGTAGCACTACTGCTGGACTAGTGGTAGTAGCACTACTGCTGGACTAGTGGTAGTAGCACTACTGCTGGACTAGTGGTAGTAGCACTACTGCTGGACTAGTGGTAGTAGCACTACTGCTGGACTAGTGGTAGTAGCACTACTGCTGGACTAGTGGTAGTAGCACTACTGCTGGACTAGTGGTAGTAGCACTACTGCTGGACTAGTGGTAGTAGCACTGCTGCTGGACTAGTGGTAGTAGCACTACTGCTGGACTAGTAGTAGTGGCACTACTGCTGGACTAGTAGTAGTAGCACTACTGCTGGACTAGTGGTAGTAGCACTACTGCTGGACTAGTGGTAGTAGCACTACTGCTGGACTAGTGGTAGTGGCACTACTGCTGGACTAGTGGTAGTGGCACTACTGCTGGACTAGTGGTAGTAGCACTACTGCTGGACTAGTGGTAGTAGCACTACTGCTGGACTAGTACTGCTGGACTAGTAGTAGCACTACTGCTGGACTAGTGGTAGTAGCACTACTGCTGGACTAGTAGTAGTGGCACTACTGCTGGACTAGTGGTAGTAGCACTACTGCTGGACTAGTGGTAGTAGCACTACTGCTGGACTAGTGGTAGTAGCACTACTGCTGGACTAGTGGTAGTAGCACTACTGCTGGACTAGTGGTAGTAGCACTACTGCTGGACTTGTAGTAGTAGCACTACTGCTGGACTAGTAGTAGTGGCACTACTGCTGGACTAGTGGTAGTAGCACTACTGCTGGACTAGTGGTAGTAGCACTACTGCTGGACTAGTGGTAGTGGCACTACTGCTGGACTAGTGGTAGTAGCACTACTGCTGGACTAGTGGTAGTAGCACTACTGCTTGACTAGTGGTAGTAGCACTACTGCTGGACTAGTGGTAGTAGCACTACTGCTGGACTAGTAGTAGTAGCACTAGTGCTGGACTAGTAGTTGTAGCACTACTGCTGGACTAGTGGTAGTGGCACTACTGCTGGACTAGTGGTAGTAGCACTACTGCTGGACTAGTGGTAGTAGCACTACTGCTTGACTAGTGGTAGTAGCACTACTGCTGGACTAGTGGTAGTAGCACTACTGCTGGACTAGTGGTAGTAGCACTACTGCTGGACTAGTGGTAGTAGCACTACTGCTGGACTAGTGGTAGTAGCACTACTGCTGGACTAGTGGTAGTAGCACTACTGCTGGACTAGTGGTAGTGGCACTACTGCTGGACTAGTGGTAGTAGCACTACTGCTGGACTAGTGGTAGTAGCACTACTGCTGGACTAGTGGTAGTAGCACTACTGCTGGACTAGTGGTAGTAGCACTACTGCTGGACTAGTGGTAGTGGCACTACTGCTGGACTAGTGGTAGTAGCACTACTGCTGGACTAGTAGTAGTAGCACTACTGCTGGACTAGTGGTAGTAGCACTACTGCTGGACTAGTAGTAGTGGCACTACTGCTGGACTAGTGGTAGTAGCACTACTGCTGGACTAGTAGTAGTGGCACTACTGCTGGACTAGTGGTAGTAGCACTACTGCTGGACTAGTAGTAGTGGCACTACTGCTGGACTAGTGGTAGTAGCACTGCTGGACTAGTGGTAGTAGCACTACTGCTGGACTAGTGGTAGTAGCACTTCTGTTGGACTAGTAGTAGCACTACTGCTGGACTAGTGGTAGTGGCACTACTGCTGGACTAGTGTTAGTAGCACTGCTGCTGGACTAGTGGTAGTGGCACTACTGCTGGACTAGTAGTAGTAGCACTACTGCTTGACTAGTGGTAGTAGCACTACTGCTGGACTAGTGGTAGTAGCACTACTGCTGGACTAGTGGTAGTAGCACTACTGCTGGACTAGTGGTAGTGGCACTACTGCTGGACTAGTGGTAGTAGCACTACTGCTGGACTAGTGGTAGTAGCACTACTGCTGGACTAGTGGTAGTAGCACTACTGCTGGACTAGTGGTACTAGCACTACTGCTGGACTAGAGGTAGTAGCACTACTGCTGGACTAGTGGTAGTAGCACTACTGCTGGACTAGTGGTAGTGGCACTACTGCTGGACTAGTAGTAGTGGCACTACTGCTGGACTAGTGGTAGTAGCACTGCTGGACTAGTAGTAGTGGCACTACTGCTGGACTAGTGGTAGTAGCACTGCTGGACTAGTGGTAGTAGCACTACTGCTGGACTAGTAGTAGTAGCACTACTGCTGGACTAGTGGTAGTAGCACTACTGCTGGACTAGTGGTAGTAGCACTTCTGCTGGACTAGTAGTAGTAGCACTACTGCTGGACTAGTGGTAGTGGCACTACTGCTGGACTAGTGGTAGTAGCACTACTGCTGGACTAGTGGTAGTGGCACTACTGCTGGACTAGTGGTAGTAGCACTACTGCTGGACTAGTGGTAGTAGCACTACTGCTGGACTAGTGGTAGTAGCACTACTGCTGGACTAGTGGTAGTAGCACTACTGCTGGACTAGTGGTAGTGGCACTACTGCTGGACTAGTGGAAGTAGCACTACTGCTTGACTAGTAGTAGTAGCACTACTGCTGGACTAGTGGTAGTAGCACTACTGCTGGACTAGTAGTAGTGGCACTACTGCTGGACTAGTGGTAGTAGCACTACTGCTGGACTAGTAGTAGTGGCACTACTGCTGGACTAGTGGTAGTAGCACTACTGCTGGACTAGTGGTAGTGGCACTACTGCTGGACTAGTAGTAGTAGCACTACTGCTGGACTAGTGGTAGTGGCACTACTGCTGGACTAGTGGTAGTGGCACTACTGGTGGACTAGTGGTAGTAGCACTATTGCTGGACTAGTGGTAGTAGCACTACTGCTGGACTAGTAGTAGTAGTAGCACTACTGCTGGACTAGTAGTAGTAGCACTAGTGCTGGACTAGTAGTTGTAGCACTACTGCTGGACTAGTGGTAGTAGCACTACTGCTGGACTAGTAGTAGTAGTAGCACTACTGCTGGACTAGTAATAGTAGCACTAGTGCTGGACTAGTAGTTGTAGCACTACTGCTGGACTAGTAGTAGTAGTAGCACTACTGCTGGACTAGTAATAGTAGCACTAGTGCTGGACTAGTAGTTGTAGCACTACTGCTGGACTAGTGGTAGTAGCACTACTGCTGAGCTAGTAGTAATGGCACTACTGCTGGGCTAGTGGTAGTGGCACTAATGCTGGAGCTGCAGTAGTGCCAGCCAGGAATAATGCCAAGCCTCGGATTTCAGGGGTATCCAGTGGAGCTCACTTGATATTGGACCCCAGTGTCGCCCTATCCTTTGGCACCTAGCCCATGTGACCCCATTCCCTAGTTCCTGGTCCTTGTGGCTTTATTTCCTGACTCGCTTGGCCCTGTGTCTTGACCCCTGGCCCTTCTGGTGGTGTTTCATGGCTCCTGGCCTTTCTGGAGGTGTTTAATGGCTCCTGGCGCGTGTGGTGATGCTGCTGGTGGTGGTAGTGATAGTAGTAGTTGGTGGTCTTTTGTGATGCTAGTAGTGGTGGTATCGTTGGTAGTAGTAGGTGTTTTGGTAGTAGTAGAGGTAGTGGTAGTAGTAGTGGTTGTAGTAGTGGTTGTGGTGTGATGGTTGTGGTGGTGGATGTTTCAGTGGCACCACAACATTAACATCCTCCCATAGTGATGAGAAGATGAGAATGTTGGTTGCCTGCCACGGGCCCCTCACCTGAGGGAAGGTAGGGAGGGACGGGGGGGTGCCACGGGCCCCTCACCTGAGGGAAGGTAGGGAGGGACAGGGGGGGTGCCACGAGCCCCTCAACTGAGGGAAGGTAGGGAGGGACAGGGGGGTGCCAAGGGCCCCTCACCTGAGGGAAGGTAGGGAGGGACGGGGGGGTGCCACGGGGCCCTCACCTGAGAGAAGGTAGGGAGGGACAGGGGGGGTGCCACGGGCCCCTCACCTGAGGGAAGGTAGGGAGGGACAGGGGGGGTGCCACGGGCCCCTCACCTGAGGGAAGGTAGGGAGGGACCGGGGGGGGGCCACGGGCCCCTCACCTGAGGGAAGGTAGGGAGGGACAGGGGGGGTGCCACGGGCCCCTCACCTGAGGGAAGGTAGGGAGGGTCAGGGGGGGTGCCACGGGCCCCTCACCTGAGGGAAGGTAGGGAGGGACAGGGGGGGTGCCACGGGCCCCTCACCTGAGGTAAGGTAGGGAGGGACCGGGGGGGTGCCACGAGCCCCTCAACTGAGGGAAGGTAGGTAGGGACAGGGGGGTGCCACGGGCCCCTCACCTGAGGGAAGGTAGGGAGGGACAGGGGGGTGCCACGAGCCCCTCAACTGAGGGAAGGTAGGGAGGGACAGGGGGGTGCCACGGGCCCCTCACCTGAGGGAAGGTAGGGAGGGACAAGGGGGGGATGCCACGGGCCCCTCACCTGAGGGAAGGTAGGGAGGGACAGGGGGGGTTGCCACGGGCCCCTCACCTGAGGGAAGGTAGGGAGGGACAGGGGGGGTGCCACGGGCCCCTCACCTGAGGGGAGGTCGGGAGGGACAGGGGGGTGCCACGGGCCCCTCACCTGAGGTGAGGTAGGGAGGGACAGGGGGGGTGCCACGGGCCCCTCACCTGAGGGGAGGTAGGGAGAGACAGGGGGGGTGCCACGGGCCCCTCACCTGAGGGGAGGTAGGGAGGGACAGGGGGGGGGGGGTGCCACGGGCCCCTCACCTGAGGGGAGGTAGGGAGGGACAGGGGGGGTGCCACGGGCCCCTCACCTGAGGGGAGGTAGGGAGGGACAGGGGGGGGTGCCATGGGCCCCTCACCTGAGGGAAGGTAGGGAGGGACAGGGGGGGTGCCACGGACCCCTCACCTGAGGGAAGGTAGGGAGGGACAGGGGGGGGGTGCCACGGGCCCCTCACCTGAGGGGAGGTAGGGAGAGAAAGGGGGGGTGCCACGGGCCCCTCACCTGAGGGAAGGTAGGGAGGGTCAGGGGGGGTGCCACGGGCCCCTCACATGAGGGAAGGTAGGGAGGGTCAGGGGGGTGCCACGGGCCCCTCACCTGAGGGGAGGTAGGGAGGGACAGGGGGGGTGCCACGCTCCCCTCACCTGAGGGAAGGTAGGGAAGGTCAGGGGGGGTGCCACGGGCCCCTCACCTGAGGGGAGGTAGGGAGGGAGAGGGGGGGGTGCCACGGGCCCCTCACCTGAGGGGAGGTAGGGAGGGACAGGGGGGGGTGCCACGGGCCCCTCACCTGAGGGAAGGTAGGGAGTGACAGGGGGGGTGCCACGGGCCCCTCACCTGAGGGGAGGTAGGGAGGGACAGGGGGGGTGCCACGGGCCCCTCACCTGAGGGGAGGTAGGGAGGGACAGGGGGGGGTGCCACGGGCCCCTCACCTGAGGGGAGGTAGGGAGGGACAGGGGGGGGGTGCCACGGGCCCCTCACCTGAGGGAAGGTAGGGAGGGACAGGGGGGGTGCCACGGGCCCCTCACCTGAGGGGAGGTAGGGAGGGACAGGGGGGGTGCCACGGGCCCCTCACCTGAGGGGAGGTAGGGAGGGACAGGGGGGGTGCCACGGGCCCCTCACCTGAGGGAAGGTAGGGAGGGACGGGGGGGTGCCACGGGCCCCTCACCTGAGGGAAGGTAGGGAGGGACAGGGGGGTGTGCCACGAGCCCCTCAACTGAGGGAAGGTAGGGAGGGACAGGGGGGTGCCACGGGCCCCTCACCTGAGGGAAGGTAGGGAGGGACGGGGGGGTGCCACGGGCCCCTCACCTGAGAGAAGGTAGGGAGGGACAGGGGGGGTGCCACGGGCCCCTCACCTGAGGGAAGGTAGGGAGGGACAGGGGGGGTGCCACGGGCCCCTCACCTGAGGGAAGGTAGGGAGGGACAGGGGGGGTGCCACGGGCCCCTCACCTGAGGGAAGGTAGGGAGGGACAGGGGGGGTCCCACGGGCCCCTCACCCGAGGGAAGGTAGGGAGGGACAGGGGGGGTGCCACGGGCCCCTCACCTGAGGGAAGGTAGGGACAGGGGGGGTGCCACGGGCCCCTCACCTGAGGGAAGGTAGGGAGGGACAGGGGGGGTGCCACGAGCCCCTCAACTGAGGGAAGGTAGGTAGGGACAGGGGGGGTGCCACGGGCCCCTCACCTGAGGGAAGGTAGGGAGGGACAGGGGGGGTGCCACGAGCCCCTCAACTGAGGGAAGGTAGGGAGGGACAGGGGGGTGCCACGGGCCCCTCACCTGAGGGAAGGTAGGGAGGGACAAGGGGGGGATGCCACGGGCCCCTCACCTGAGGGAAGGTAGGGAGGGACAGGGGGGGTGCCACGGGCCCCTCACCTGAGGTGAGGTAGGGAGGGACAGGGGGGGTGCCACGGGCCCCTCACCTGAGGGGAGGTAGGGAGAGACAGGGGGGGTGCCACGGGCCCCTCACCTGTGGGGAGGTAGGGAGGGACAGGGGGGGGTGCCACGGGCCCCTCACCTGAGGGGAGGTAGGGAGGGACAGGGGGGGTGCCACGGGCCCCTCACCTGAGGGGAGGTAGGGAGGGACAGGGGGGGGTGCCACGGGCCCCTCACCTGAGGGAAGGTAGGGAGGGACAGGGGGGGGTGCCACGGGCCCCTCACCTGAGGGAAGGTAGGGAGGGACAGGGGGGGTGCCACGGGCCCCTCACCTGATGGGAGGTAGGGAGAGAAAGGGGGGGTGTCACGGGCCCCTCACCTGAGGGAAGGTAGGGAGGGTCAGGGGGGGTGCCACGGGCCCCTCACATGAGGGAAGGTAGGGAGGGTCAGGGGGGTGCCACGGGCCCCTCACCTGAGGGGAGGTAGGGAGGGACAGGGGGGGTGCCACGGGCCCCTCACCTGAGGGAAGGTAGGGAGGGTCAGGGGGGGTGCCACGGGCCCCTCACCTGAGGGGAGGTAGGGAGGGACAGGGGGGGGTGCCACGGGCCCCTCACCTGAGGGAAGGTAGGGAGGGACAGGGGGGGGGTGCCACGGGCCCCTCACCTGAGGGAAGGTAGGGAGGGACCGGGGGGGTGCCACGGGCCCCTCACCTGAGGGGAGGTAGGGAGGGACAGGGGGGGGTGCCACGGGCCCCTCACCTGAGGGGAGGTAGGGAGGGACAGGGGGGGGTGCCACGGGCCCCTCACCTGAGGGGAGGTAGGGAGGGACAGGGGGGGTGCCACGGGCCCCTCACCTGAGGGAAGGTAGGGAGGGACAGGGGTGGTGCCACGGGCCCCTCACCTGAGGGTAGGTAGGGAGGGACAGGGGGGTGCCACGGGCCCCTCACCTGAGGGGAGGTTGGGAGGGACAGGGGGGGTGCCACGGGCCCCTCACCTGAGGGAAGATAGGGAGGGACAGGGGGAGGTGCCACGGGCCCCTCACCTGAGGGAAGGTAGGGAGGGACAGGGGGGGTGCCACGGGCCCCTCACCTGAGGGAAGGTAGGGAGGGACAGGGGGGGGTGCCACGGGCCCCGCACCTGTGGGAAGGTAGGGAGGGACAGGGGGGGGGGTGCCACGGGCCCCTCACCTGAGGGAAGGTAGGGAGGGACAGAGGGGGGTGCCACGGGCCCCTCACCTGAGGGAAGGTAGGGAGGGACAGGGGGGTGCCACGGGCCCCTCACCTGAGAGAAGGTAGGGAGGGACAGGGGGGGCCACGGGCCCCTCAGATGAGAGAAGGTAGGGAGGGACAGGGGGGTGCCACGGGCCCCTCACCTGCGGGAAGGTAGGGAGGGACAGGGGGGGGTGCCACGGGCCCCTCACCTGAGGGAAGGTAGGGAGGGACAGGGGGGGGTGCCACGGGCCCCTCACCTGAGAGAAGGTAGGGAGGGACAGGGGGGGCCACGGGCCCCTCACCTGAGAGAAGGTAGGGAGGGACAGGGGGGGTGCCACGGGCCCCTCACCTGAGGGAAGGTAGGGAGGGACAGGGGGGTGCCACGGGCCCCTCACCTGAGAGAAGGTAGGGAGGGACAGGGGGGGGCCACGGGCCCCTCACCTGAGAGAAGGTAGGGAGGGACAGGGGGGGAGCCACGGGCCCCTCACCTGAGGGAAGGTAGGGAGGGACAGGGGGGGGCCACGGGCCCCTCACCTGAGGGAAGGTAGGGAGGGACAGGGGGGGCCACGGGCCCCTCACCTGAGGGAAGGTAGGGAGGGACAGGGGGGGTGCCACGGGCCCCACACCTGAGAGAAGGTAGGGAGGGACAGGGGGGGCCACGGGCCCTTCACCTGAGAGAAGGTAGGGAGGGACAGGGGTGGTGCCACGGGCCCCTCACCTGAGGGGAGGTAGGGAGGGACAGGGGGGTGCCACGGGCCCCTCACCTGAGGGGAGGTAGGGAGGGACAGGGGGGGTGCCACGGGCCCCTCACCTGAGGGGAGGTAGTTAGGGACAGGGGGGGGCCACGGGCCCCTCACCTGAGGGAAGGTAGGGAGGGACAGGGTGGGGTGCCACGGGCCCCTCACCTGAGGGGAGGTAGGGAGGGACAGGGGGGGGGCCACGGGCCCCTCATCTGAGGGAAGGTAGGGAGGGACAGGGGGGGTGCCACGGGCCCCTCACCTGAGGGAAGGTAGGGAGGGACAGGGGGGGCCACGGGCCCCTCACCTGAGGGAAGGTAGGGAGGGACAGGGGGGGGTGCCACGGGCCCCTCACCTGAGGGAAGGTAGGGAGGGACAGGGGGGGCCACGGGCCCCTCACCTGAGGGAAGGTAGGGAGGGACAGGGGGGGCCACGGGCCCCTCACCTGAGGGAAGGTAGTAAGGGACAGGGGGGGGGTGCCACGGCAGAGGCAGATTACACAACTCTTGGATTAAAAAAAATAGAAAAGATGTTTTTACGGATGTTATCTCAGGTAGAAATGTTTAATTAGTGGTTGTTGTTGTTGTTGTTGTTGGTGTTGGTGTTGTTGTTGGTGTTGTTGTTGGTGTTGGTGTTGTTGTTGGTGTTGTTGTTGTTGTTGTTGTTGTTGTTGGTGTTGTTGTTGTTGTTGGTGTTGTTGTTGTTGGTGTTGGTGTTGTTGTTGGTGTTGTTGTTGTTGTTGTTGTTGTTGGTGTTGTTGTTGGTGTTGTTGTTGGTGTTGGTGTTGTTGTTGTTGTTGGTGTTGTTGTTGTTGGTGTTGTTGTTGGTGTTGTTGGTGTTGTTGTTGTTGGTGTTGTTGTTGGTGTTGGTGTTGTTGTTGGTGTTGTTGGTGTTGTTGTTGTTGTTGTTGTTGTTGTTGTTGGTGTTGTTGTTGTTGTTGGTGTTGTTGTTGGTGTTGTTGTTGTTG
>NC_091328.1:7715248-7752748 GCF_038502225.1 Cherax quadricarinatus | reverse complement strand
ACTCCATACATAACTTTAAGAATAGGTATGATAGGGACGCCGACGCTGGAAGAAAAAGAACCAGGGCCAGGAGTTGAGACTTGACCCCCGGTAACTAAAATCAGGTTGACACACACACACACACACACACACACACACACACACACACACACACACACACACACACACACACACACACACACACAAGTACAGAAGGCAAAGAACCCAGGAAAATAAGATTAGTCTAAGAGCCAGAAACGAGTATGTACAGAGTAGGAGGGAGGCCCGACGACAGTACGAAAACAACTTAGCATCGAAAGTTAAGTCTGACCCGAAACTGCTGTATAGCCACATTAGGAGGAAGACAATAGTCAAAGCCCAGGTGATCAGGCTGAGGAAAGAAGGTGGGGAACTCACAAAAACGATCATGAGGTATGTGAGGAGCTCAACACGAGATTCAAGGAAGTATTCACAGAAGAGATAGGGAGGGCTGGGGAAGACAGAACAGAGGGGAACACCAACAAGGGATATACCAACAAGTGTTGGATGATATACACACAACTGAGCAGGAGGTGCAGAAGTTGCTAAGTGACCTTGATACCTCAAAGGCGATGGAACCAGACAACACCTCTCTGTGGGTCCTTAGAAAAGGAGCAGAGATGCTGTGTGTCTCACTAACCACATTCTTCAACACATCTCATGAAACTGGGCAACTACCTGAGGTATAGAAGACGGCAAATATAGTCTACATTTTTAAGAAAGGAAACAAAAATGAGGCATTACACTACAGACCAGTGTCTCTGACATGTATAGTATGCAAAGTCATGGAGAAGATATCAGGAGGAGAGTGGTGGAGCACCTGGAACGGAACAAGTTTATAAACGACAACCAGCACTGATTCATGGAAGGCAAATCCTGTCACAAACCTTCTGGAGTTTATGACAAAGTAACAGAAGTAAGACACGAGAGAGAGGGGTGGGTTGGTTGCATTTTCCTGGACTGCAGGAAGGCCTTCGACACAGTTCCTCACAAGAGATAAGTGCAGAAACTCGAGTATCAGGCACGTATAACAGGAAGGGCACTGCAATGGATCAGAGAATACCTGACAGGGAGGCAACAACGAGTCATGGTACTTGATGAGGTATCACAGTGGGCACTTGTGACGAGCGGGGTCTCACAGGGGTCAGTCCTAGGACCAGTGTTATTTTTGGTATATGTGAATGACATAATGGAAGGGATAGACTCTGAAGTGTCCCTGTTCGCAGATGATGTGAAGTTAATGAGGAGAATTAAATCAGATGAGGATCAGGCAGGACTACAAAGAGACATGGACAGGCTGGACACGTGGTCCAGCAACTGGCTTTTCGAATTCAACCCCGTCAAATGCAAAGTCATGAAGATTGGGGAAGGGCAAAGAAGACCGCAGACAGAGTATAGGCTAGGTGGACAAAGACTGCAAACCTCACTCAAGGAGAAAGATCTTGGGGTGAGCATAACACCGAGCATGTCTCCGGAAGCACACATCACCCAGATAACTGCTGCAGCATATGGGCGCCTAGAAAACCTGAGAATAGCGTTCCGATACCTTAGTAAGGAATCGTTCAAGACACTGTACACTGTGTACGTCAGGCCCATACTGGAGTATGCAGCACCAGTTTGGAACCCACACCTGATCAAACATGTCAAGAAATTAAAGAAAGTGCAAAGGTTTGCAACAAGGCTAGTTCCGGAGCTCAGGGGAATGTCCTACGAAGAAAGGTTAAGGGAAATCGGCATGACGACACTAAAGGACAGGACGGTCAGGGGAGACATGATAACAGCATACAAAATACTGCGTGAAATAGGTAAGGTGGACAGAGACAGGATGTTCCAGAGATGGGACACAGAAACAAGGGGTCACAATTGGAAGCTGAAGACTCAGACGAGTCACAGGGATGTTAGAAAGTATTTCTTTAGTCATAGAGTCGTCAGGAAGTGGAATAGTTTGGCAAGCGATGTAGTGGAGGCAGAATCCATACATAGCTTTAAGCAGAGGTATGATAAAGCTCACGGTTCAGGGAGAGTGACCTAGTAGCGATCAGTGAAGAGGCGGGGCGAGGAGCTGAGTCTCGACCCCTGCAAACACAATTAGGTGAACACACACACACACACACACACACACACACAAGCAGAACTACAAAGGGATCTGGACAGGCTGCAGACCTGGTCAAGCAATTGGCTCCTGGAGTTCAACCCCACCAAAGAAGACCGCAGACGGAGTACAGTCTAGGGGCCAGAGACTACAAACCTCACTCAAGGAAAAAGATCTTGGGGTGAGTATAACACCAGGCACATCTCCTGAAGCGCACACCAACCAAATAACTGCTGCAGCATATGGGCGCCTAGCAAGCCTCAGAACAGCATTCCGACATCTTAATAAGGAATCGTTCAGGACCCTGTACACCGTGTACGTTAGCCCCATATTGGAGTATGCGGCACCAGTTTGGAACCCACACCTAGCCAAGCACGTGAAGAAACTAGAGAAAGTGCAAAGGTTTGCAACAAGACTAGTCCCAGAGCTAAGAGGTATGTCCTACGAGGAGAGGTTAAGGGAAATCAACCTGACGACACTGGAGGACAGGAGAGATAGGGGGGACATGATAACGACATACAAAATACTGAGAGGAATTGACAAGGTGGACAAAGACAGGATGTTCCAGAGATTGGACACAGTAACAAGGGGACACAGTTGGAAGTTGAAGACACAGATGAATCACAGGGATGTTAGGAAGTATTTCTTCAGCCACAGAGTAGTCAGTAAGTGGAATAGTTTGGGAAGCGATGTAGTGGAGGCAGGATCCATACATAGCTTTAAGCAGAGGTATGATAAAGCTCACGGCTCAGGGAGAGTGACCTAGTAGGGACCAGTGAAGAGGCGGGGCCAGGAGCTAGGACTCGACCCCTGCAACCTCAACTAGGTGAGTACAACTCGGTGAGTACACACACACACACACACACACACACACACACACACACACACACACACACACACACACACACACACAACTCGATTGAAAAATGATAAAAATAATCAGGAACCGAAGATAAAATTTGGAGAAATGTAGAGAAGAAAGATGCAGTATACTGAGAGAAAAGAAAAGGGAGAGGGAAGAGGGAGAGAGGAAGTGAGAAGGGAGAGAGTCGTGTGACATGAGTGTTCTGGCCGAGGGCAGGTAGGAACACCACTCACACCCCGCCCAATAACTCCTCCTCTCTCTCTCTCTGTCTCTCTGTCTCTCTCTCTCTCTCTCTCTCTCTCTCTCTCTCTCTCTCTCTCTCTCTCTCTCTCTCTCTCTCTCTCTCTCAGAGAGGGTGTGGTGGGCAGTAAGAGTGGCAGATTGCAGCAGTGTCACCCTGGACAGTGTCACAGGTCAGGACACGGGTAGGAGGACAACTGTCACTACCTGAGTGTTAGTCTCCAGGAATATCACAATAATGTGGCTGTGTTGTGCTCACACACAAATATTAATAACCCCAGCTTCCTACCTCTCAGATATATTACTTTTCTTTGGTGGTGGTGGAGGTGGTGGTAGCGGCGGCGGCGGTGGTGGTGGTAGCGGCGGCGGCGGTGGTGGTGGTAGCGGCGGCGGCGGTGGTGGTGGGGGTGGGTGAAATTCCTTTTAATTTGATCAAGGTATAACTGTGTATACATCGCAAGATGTTAGGTATATATTACGAATAACGACGTAAATCAGAGGGTGATTGCAACACAGATATTTACAGTGATATAGAGGAAGACTATAGTGTATTTGTTCACCTTGACACCAACACTGTGACACCAGCACTGTGACACCAACACTGTGACACCAGCACTGTGACACCAACACTGTGACACCAGCACTGTGACACCAACACTGTGACACCAACACTGTGACACCAGCACTGTGACACCAACACTGTGACACCAGCACTGTGACACCAACACTGTGACACCAACACTGTGACACCAACACTGTGACACCAACACTGTGACACCAACACTGTGACACCAACACAGTGACACCAACACAGTGACACCAACACTGTGACACCAACACTGTGACACCAGCACTGTGACACCAACACTGTGACACCAACACAGTGACACCAGCACTGTGACACCAACACTGTGACACCAACACTGTGACACCAACACTGTGACACCAACACTGTGACACCAACACTGTGACACCAGCACTGTGACACCAACACTGTGACACCAACACTGTGACACCAACACAGTGACACCAACACTGTGACACCAGCACTGTGACACCAACACTGTGACACCAGCACTGTGACACCAGCACTGTGACACCAACACAGTGACACCAACACTGTGACACCAACACTGTGACACCAGCACTGTGACACCAACACTGTGACACCAGCACTGTGACACCAACACTGTGACACCAACACTGTGACACCAACACTGTGACACCAACACTGTGACACCAGCACTGTGACACCAACACTGTGACACCAACACTGTGACACCAGCACTGTGACACCAACACAGTGACACCAACACTGTGACACCAGCACTGTGACACCAACACAGTGACACCAACACTGTGACACCAACACTGTGACACCAGCACTGTGACACCAACACTGTGACACCAACACTGTGACACCAACACTGTGACACCAACACTGTGACACCAGCACTGTGACACCAACACAGTGACACCAGCACTGTGACACCAACACTGTGACACCAACACTGTGACACCAACACTGTGACACCAGCACTGTGACACCAACACTGTGACACCAACACTGTGACACCAGCACTGTGACACCAACACAGTGACACCAACACTGTGACACCAGCACTGTGACACCAACACAGTGACACCAACACTGTGACACCAACACTGTGACACCAGCACTGTGACACCAACACAGTGACACCAGCACTGTGACACCAACACTGTGACACCAACACTGTGACACCAACACTGTGACACCAACACTGTGACACCAACACTGTGACACCAACACAGTGACACCAACACTGTGACACCAGCACTGTGACACCAGCACTGTGACACCAACACTGTGACACCAGCACTGTGACACCAACACTGTGACACCAACACTGTGACACCAGCACTGTGACACCAACACTGTGACACCAACACTGTGACACCAACACTGTGACACCAACACTGTGACACCAACACTGTGACACCAACACTGTGACACCAACACTGTGACACCAGCACTGTGACACCAACACTGTGACACCAGCACTGTGACACCAACACTGTGACACCAGCACTGTGACACCAACACTGTGACACCAACACTGTGACACCAACACTGTGACACCAACACTGTGACACCAGCACTGTGACACCAACACTGTGACACCAACACTGTGACACCAGCACTGTGACACCAACACTGTGACACCAACACTGTGACACCAACACTGTGACACCAGCACTGTGACACCAACACTGTGACACCAACACTGTGACACCAACACTGTGACACCAGCACTGTGACACCAGCACTGTGACACCAGCACTGTGACACCAACACTGTGACACCAACACTGTGACACCAACACAGTGACACCAGCACTGTGACACCAGCACTGTGACACCAGCACTGTGACACCAACACTGTGACACCAACACTGTGACACCAACACTGTGACACCAACACAGTGACACCAGCACTGTGACACCAGCACTGTGACACCAGCACTGTGACACCAGCACTGTGACACCAACACAGTGACACCAGCACTGTGACACCAGCACTGTGACACCAACACTGTGACACCAACACAGTGACACCAACACTGTGACACCAGCACTGTGACACCAACACTGTGACACCAACACTGTGACACCAACACAGTGACACCAGCACTGTGACACCAACACTGTGACACCAACACTGTGACACCAACACTGTGACACCAACACTGTGACACCAACACAGTGACACCAGCACTGTGACACCAGCACTGTGACACCAGCACTGTGACACCAACACTGTGACACCAACACTGTGACACCAACACTGTGACACCAACACTGTGACACCAACACTGTGACACCAACACTGTGACACCAGCACTGTGACACCAGCACTGTGACACCAACACAGTGACACCAGCACTGTGACACCAGCACTGTGACACCAGCACTGTGACACCAACACAGTGACACCAGCACTGTGACACCAGCACTGTGACACCAGCACTGTGACACCAGCACTGTGACACCAGCACTGTGACACCAGCACTGTGACACCAGCACTGTGACACCAACACACTGACACCAGCACTGTGACACCAGCACTGTGACACCAGCACTGTGACACCAGCACTGTGACACCAGCACTGTGACACCAGCACTGTGACACCAACACAGTGACACCAGCACTGTGACACCAGCACTGTGACACCAGCACTGTGACACCAACACAGTGACACCAACACTGTGACACCAGCACTGTGACACCAACACTGTGACACCAACACTGTGACACCAGCACTGTGACACCAACACTGTGACACCAGCACTGTGACACCAGCACTGTGACACCAGCACTGTGACACCAGCACTGTGACACCAGCACTGTGACACCAGCACTGTGACACCAACACAGTGACACCAGCACTGTGACACCAGCACTGTGACACCAGCACTGTGGATATTACAAGAGCGAAGGATGAAACAGGAAGCCCTGAGGCAAGACCTCTCAGTATAACCTTCCTACTTACACCAGTACACCACCAGCCCAGTAGTACATGCTAACCAACTCTCTCAGGTACTGAGTCACACTCACACCAGTACACCACCAGCCCAGTAGTACATGCTGACCAACTCTCTCAGGTACTGAGTCACACTCACACCAGTACACCACCAGCCCAGTAGTACATGCTGACCAACTCTCTCAGGTACTGAGTCACACTCACACCAGTACACCACCAGCCCAGTAGTACATGCTGACCAACTCTCTCAGGTACTGAGTCACACTCACACCAGTACACCACCAGCCCAGTAGTACATGCTGACCAACTCTCTCAGGTACTGAGTCACACTCACACCAGTACACCACCAGCCCAGTAGTACATGCTGACCAACTCTCTCAGGTACTGAGTCACACTCACACCAGTACACCACCAGCCCAGTAGTACATGCTGACCAACTCTCTCAGGTACTGAGTCACACTCACACCAGTACACCACCAGCCCAGTAGTACATGCTGACCAACTCTCTCAGGTACTGAGTCACACTCACACCAGTACACCACCAGCCCAGTAGTACATGCTGACCAACTCTCTCAGGTACTGAGTCACACTCACACCAGTACACCACCAGCCCAGTAGTACATGCTGACCAACTCTCTCAGGTACTGAGTCACACTCACACCAGTACACCACCAGCCCAGTAGTACGTGCTGACCAACTCTCTCAGGTACTGACTCACACTCACACCAGTACACCACCAGCCCAGTAGTACATGCTGACCAACTCTCTCAGGTACTGAGTCACACTCACACCAGTACACCACCAGCCCAGTAGTACATGCTGACCAACTCTCTCAGGTACTGAGTCACACTCACACCAGTACACCACCAGCCCAGTAGTACATGCTGACCAACTCTCTCAGGTACTGAGTCACACTCACACCAGTACACCACCAGTCCAGTAGTACATGCTGACCAACTCTCTCAGGTACTGAGTCACACTCACACCAGTACACCACCAGCCCAGTAGTACATGCTGACCAACTCTCTCAGGTACTGAGTCACACTCACACCAGTACACCACCAGCCCAGTAGTACATGCTGACCAACTCTCTCAGGTACTGAGTCACACTCACACCAGTACACCACCAGCCCAGTAGTACATGCTGACCAACTCTCTCAGGTACTGACACACTCACACTCACACCAGTACACCACCAGCCCAGTAGTACATGCTGACCAACTCTCTCAGGTACTGAGTCACACTCACACCAGTACACCACCAGCCCAGTAGTACATGCTGACCAACTCTCTCAGGTACTGACTCACACTTACACTCACACCAGTACACCACCAGCCCAGTAGTACATGCTGACCAACTCTCTCAGGTACTGAGTCACACTCACACTCACACCAGTACACCACCAGCCCAGTAGTACATGCTGACCAACTCTCTCAGGTACTGACACACTCACACTCACACCAGTACACCACCAGTCCAGTAGTACATGCTGACCAACTCTCTCAGGTACTGAGTCACACTCACACCAGTACACCACCAGCCCAGTAGTACATGCTGACCAACTCTCTCAGGTACTGAGTCACACTCACACCAGTACACCACCAGCCCAGTAGTACATGCTGACCAACTCTCTCAGGTACTGAGTCACACTCACACCAGTACACCACCAGCCCAGTAGTACATGCTGACCAACTCTCTCAGGTACTGAGTCACACTCACACCAGTACACCACTAGCCCAGTAGTACATGCTGACCAACTCTCTCAGGTACTGAGTCACACTCACACCAGTACACCACCAGCCCAGTAGTACATGTTGACCAACTGTCTCAGGTACTGACTCACAGTCACACCAGTACACCACCAGCCCAGTAGTACGTGCTGACCAACTCTCTCAGGTACTGACTCACACATGCTGACCAACTCTCTCAGGTACAGTCACACTAGTACACCACCCCAGTAGTACATGTTGACCAACTGTCTCAGGTACTGACTCACACTCACACCAGTACACCACCAGCCCAGTAGTACATGCTGACCAACTCTCTCAGGTACTGAGTCACACTCACACCAGTACACCACCAGCCCAGTAGTACATGCTGACCAACTCTCTCAGGTACTGAGTCACACTCACACTCACACCAGTACACCACCAGCCCAGTAGTACATGCTGACCAACTCTCTCAGGTACTGAGTCACACTCACACCAGTACACCACCAGCCCAGTAGTACATGCTGACCAACTCTCTCAGGTACTGAGTCACACTCACACCAGTACACCACCAGCCCAGTAGTACATGCTGACCAACTCTCTCAGGTACTGAGTCACACTCACACCAGTACACCACCAGCCCAGTAGTACATGCTGACCAACTCTCTCAGGTACTGAGTCACACTCACACCAGTACACCACCAGCCCAGTAGTACATGCTGACCAACTCTCTCAGGTACTGAGTCACACTCACACCAGTACACCACCAGCCCAGTAGTACATGCTGACCAACTCTCTCAGGTACTGAGTCACACTCACACCAGTACACCACCAGCCCAGTAGTACATGCTGACCAACTCTCTCAGGTACTGAGTCACACTCACACTCACACCAGTACACCACCAGCCCAGTAGTACATGCTGACCAATTCTCTCAGGTACTGAGTCACACCCACACTCACACCAGTACACCACCAGCCCAGTAGTACGTGCTGACCAACTCTCTCAGGTACTGACTCACACTCACACCAGTACACCACTAGCCCAGTAGTACATGTTGACCAACTGTCTCAGGTACTGACTCACACTCACACCAGTACACCACCAGCCCAGTAGTACATGCTGACCAACTCTCTCAGGTACTGAGTCACACTCACACCAGTACACCACCAGCCCAGTAGTACATGCTGACCAACTCTCTCAGGTACTGACTCACACTTACACTCACACCAGTACACCACCAGCCCAGTAGTACATGCTGACCAACTCTCTCAGGTACTGAGTCACACTCACACCAGTACACCACCAGCCCAGTAGTACATGCTGACCAACTCTCTCAGGTACTGAGTCACACTCACACCAGTACACCACCAGCCCAGTAGTACATGCTGACCAACTCTCTCAGGTACTGAGTCACACTCACACCAGTACACCACCAGCCCAGTAGTACATGCTGACCAACTCTCTCAGGTACTGAGTCACACTTACACTCACACCAGTACACCACCAGCCCAGTAGTACATGCTGACCAACTCTCTCAGGTACTGAGTCACACTCACACCAGTACACCACCAGCCCAGTAGTACATGCTGACCAACTCTCTCAGGTACTGACTCACACTTACACTCACACCAGTACACCACCAGCCCAGTAGTACATGCTGACCAACTCTCTCAGGTACTGACTCACACTTACACCAGTACACCACCAGCCCAGTAGTACATGCTGACCAACTCTCTCAGGTACTGAGTCACACTCACACCAGTACACCACCAGCCCAGTAGTACATGCTGACCAACTCTCTCAGGTACTGAGTCACACTCACACTCACACCAGTACACCACCAGCCCAGTAGTACATGCTGACCAATTCTCTCAGGTACTGAGTCACACTCACACCAGTACACCACCAGCCCAGTAGTACATGTTGACCAACTCTCTCAGGTACTGAGTCACATTCACACCAGTACACCACCAGCCCAGTAGTACATGCTGACCAATTCTCTCAGGTACTGAGTCACACCCACACTCACACCAGTACACCACCAGCCCAGTAGTACATGTTGACCAACTCTCTCAGGTACTGAGTCACATTCACACCAGTACACCACCAGCCCAGTAGTACATGCTGACCAATTCTCTCAGGTACTGAGTCACACCCACACTCACACCAGTACACCACCAGCCCAGTAGTACATGCTGACCAACTCTCTCAGGTACTGAGTCACACCCACACTCACACCAGTACACCACCAGCCCAGTAGTACATGTTGACCAACTCTCTCAGGTACTGAGTCACACTCACACCAGTACACCACCAGCCCAGTAGTACATGCTGACCAACTCTCTCAGGTACTGAGTCACACTCACACCAGTACACCACCAGCCCAGTAGTACATGCTGACCAACTCTCTCAGGTACTGAGTCACACTCACACCAGTACACCACCAGTCCAGTAGTACATGCTGACCAACTCTCTCAGGTACTGACTCACACTCACACCAGTACACCACCAGCCCAGTAGTACATGCTGACCAACTCTCTCAGGTACTGACTCACACTCACACCAGTACACCACCAGCCCAGTAGTACATGCTGACCAACTGTCTCAGGTACTGAGTCACACTCACACTCACACCAGTACACCACCAGCCCAGTAGTACATGCTGACCAACTCTCTCAGGTACTGAGTCACACTCACACCAGTACACCACCAGCCCAGTAGTACATGCTGACCAACTCTCTCAGGTACTGAGTCACACTCACACCAGTACACCACCAGCCCAGTAGTACATGCTGACCAACTCTCTCAGGTACTGAGTCACACTCACACCAGTACACCACCAGCCCAGTAGTACATGCTGACCAACTCTCTCAGGTACTGAGTCACACTCACACCAGTACACCACCAGCCTAGCTTATGCTCTCTTACTGTTAGGTTAGTTTAGGTCATAACAAATAATAATAATTATGAAATGATAATGATGAAAATAATACTAATACTACTAATAATAATAATAATAATTATTATTATTATCTTTATTTCTGCAAGCATTGTACATGATACAACTATTGCAGACTTAGCTAACATGATTGACATACTATGGTTATGTAGAGTATTTCTGGCAAGATTAATTTAATCTTGTCCCCTAGGATGCGACCACAGCAGTTTACTAACACCCAGGTACCTACTTACTGCTAGGTGAACAGGGGCAGCAGATATAAGGAGACACTCGTAACGTTTCACCCATGGGGATCGATCCCTGACCCCCTCCCCCCCATTGTGTGAGCTGAGCACGCTACCACTCATCCAACACGACAAGTGGGTCGTAGCGACGGTCTTATTCATATGACGACCCGCTACTGGAGCTTCTTGTCATTTGACCTAGGCTTACCATCCCTCTCTGCTGTTTATTTACAGGCCTATCCCCCTTCCTCTCTGCTTCCGGTTTGTGGGATGTCCTCCCACACATAAACACAGTTACAAAAATTGCCATAGTACATAGTAACATATGCAATAAGATGACATTAAACAGGTGAGAATCACGATATGCAGAACAACCACTGTGGAAAAAAATTGTGAACTTTCAAGCGCTTTCGTGATTTCTCACATTATCAAGGAAATGTAAAAACAATAGAACAGCAGAAGGCATATAAGACTGAGATATCACGTATGTGTAAATTACTTAGGATAACCCCAAAAAAACTCAGACAAGACAAGACTCGAAGCAATGGTTTTAAACTGGAAAAAATCTGATTCAGGAAGGATATAGGAAAGCACTGATTTGGCAATAGAGTTGTAGATGAGCGGAACAAACTCACGAGTACCGTTATAGAAGCTAAGACGTTGTGTCGTATTAAAAATAGGTTAGATAAATACATGAGTGGGTGTGGGTGGGTGTGAGTTGGACCTGACTAGCTTGTGCTAATAGGTCTGATGCCGTGCTCCTTCCTTAAGGGGGTGTGACCTGACACGACTAGGTTGGGTCATTGGCTTAAGCCGGTGGGAGACTTGGACCTGCTTCGCATGGGCCAGTAGGTCTGCTGCAGTGTCCCTTCTTTCTTATGTTCTTACTTTTATTGGGGTCCTTGTTTGCCTTGTCCATATAGAAGACCGAGAGCCACAGCCACGAGGATCAGCACTGCTTTTGTATTTTTCACAACCAGGATATTGGAGACAGTCCAGGAGATCACAGTGTGTTTAGAGAACATCAAGAGTGAAGGTGCTGGTGGCTGCCCGTCTTCTGGTATAATAGTTGTCTCCTGCACGCCCGCGAGGTTGAGTAAGGTAGAGGACCTCGCAATAATGTCTGGTATATAACATTAAGACCACCTCAACCTGTGCTTATCTTACTGCCTCACTTTAACATGTTTTGCCATGTCAATTTCTTCACGTTTCCAGTTTTATTAAATCCTCCCTCCTTTCCTCCCTCCTTTCCTCCCTTCCTCCCTCCTTTCCTCCCTTCCTCCCTCCTTTCCTCCCTCCTTCCTTACCTACTCGGTCACAGAGAATACATCAGCCACATGAACGTACTAATGTTACGGGTTCAGTTCCTTTACTCCATGCTAGCTACCCATAAGCAAGTATTTCCTCCTCCCTCCATTCCCCCATTTATCATTCCCCTTCCGTCTCCTTTTCTTCTGTGAAATTAAGACACATGTGCAACATCTGGGTATCTTTATTGTAAACGTTTCGCCAACCAGTGGCTTTATCAATACAAATTCCAGGACATAACTTGAAGACAGTAGAACTATGTACAGAAGATGAGGCAATCAGTCCGTCAACCTTGGAGTAGGTGCGAAGAGCACCGTAGTCGTGGAGATTCTGAAGCAGAAGCAAGGAGCCTGGCGCTTATATACTACCATCCTTTTCTTCTCAACCCGTCTATATAATTATGCAGCGTCAGGCTACCTCAGGGTTGGTCAGCAGGTCTTAGACCTACACACAAGCCTAGCCTCACATAGGCCTCAATACCCGTACACGCAACCGTAGGCCTCAGACCTACACACTACTATAGGCCTCAAACATACTCTAGGCCTCACGCTACAAACCCAAACATCGTGTAGCCAATAGACACAATAGAGACGGAGATTTTTTGCTATCGAAAAGAATTGGTTTATTGCGAGACGAGGTTATGGGCTAGCTAATAGCATGTGAGACTTAGGCAAATCCTTTTATGGAGGATTGGACAAAGGATACAAACCCCAGTGAGCGGGACTTTGATGGGTTTATACTGCTTGCTGTGAGAGGAGGGAGACTAGTGGTGGCACAGCAGTACAGCACACCACCAGAGAACGTTATTGTACACAGAATATCAACACAGAAGGTAATTGTACACAGAATATCAACATTCTCTCTCTCTCTCTCTCTCTCTCTCTCTCTCTCTCTCTCTCTCTCATTCGGTCATCGCTCAAATTATAACAATTTTTCAATCACGTGTCGGACATGGCCTTAATTACACGAGAAAAAATGTGAAGAAAAAAATCCTATTTGATCTTTCCATTAGAAATATCTGTCAGCACTCAGCCTGGCTGGCGAGACAGCAGGCCCAGGTTACCAGACGGTGAAGCACTCAGCCTGGCTGGCGAGACAGCAGGCCCAGGTTACCAGACGGTGAAGCACTCAGCCTGGCTGGCGAGACAGCAGGCCCAGGTTACCAGACGGTGAAGCACTCAGCCTGGCTGGCGAGACAGCAGGCCCAGGTTACCAGACGGTGAAGCACTCAGCCTGGCTGGCGAGACAGCAGGCCCAGGTTACCAGACGGTGAAGCACTCAGCCTGGCTGGCGAGACAGCAGGCCCAGGTTACCAGACGGTGAAGCACTCAGCCTGGCTGGCGAGACAGCAGGCCCAGGTTACCAGACGGTGAAGCACTCAGCCTGGCTGGCGAGACAGCAGGCCCAGGTTACCAGACGGTGAAGCACTCAGCCTGGCTGAAAATAAATGGTATCAAATACCGACACAGTGGAAATATAAACACATATGCAGTATAATGTGATCCTTTATTGACAACGTTTCACCCACACAGTGGGCTTTTTCAAGTCACACACAGATCTACCTGGGGTGGAAGGTACGGGAGTATTTATAGTCATGTTCAGAATGTTGAGGTCAGGTGGAGAATGCTGCATCTGATGATCTACCGGGTGGAGTTATAGAGTCTTGGGTAGCTTGGCAGGGGTATTGGACAAGTTGTGAGTAGACCTTCTGCAGTGTTCTATGTTCTTATGTGGGATAGCGATGAAGAAGTTTCTTGGCGAGTGGTTCAGCTATGTTATAGAAGCCTTTGTTATGGTTGAAATTGTTGGTTATAGAGATAAGCGATGATTCCAGGATTCTTCGGTATTGAGTGTTGTCTTCTGTGGCGATAAGTCTTGAGTTTCTGTAGTTAATTAAATGGTTGTGTGAATTGCAATGTTGTACACAGGCATTCCTTGTATCGTCAGTCCTGCTTGCATATTGGTGTTCTGAAATACGTGTTTGGAGGTCTCTTGATGTTTCGCCCACATATAATTTGTTGCAGTCATTACAAGGGATTATGTATACCCCTGCAGAGGATGGAGGCTTGTCCTGTCTACTACTGGTGATGTCCTTGATGGTCGTGGTTGTGGAGGTAGATACTTGGAATGATGTATTGGAAAAGATGTTGGAAACATGTTTGGCAATGGAGTTGGTGGGGAGGACTATGTATCTCTTCTCGGCAGTGTCTTCTCTGGGTGTGTTGAAGATGTTTAATGCCCGCCGTCTGCAGTCTCTGATGAAGTGACGAGGATAGTGAAGTTTAGAAAATACTTGTTCAATTATCGTGCATTCTTCTTCAAGAAACTCATTGCTGCAGATTCTGAGTGCTCGCAGGAAGAAGCCTATAATTACACCACGTTTGGTTTTGGTGTCGTGGTGAGAATAGAAGTGGAGAAGATCGTTTTGGTTGGTGGGTTTTCGATAGACTTTAAAACGAAGTTCGTGGTCAGCTTTGCAGAGCAGAACATCAAGGAAAGGAAGAGTGTTGTCGACTTCTTCTTCAAGTGTGAACTGGATTGAAGGCTCGACCTGGTTGAGCTTGGAGAACTTGAACGTTGAAGCGTTTAGGAGTTATGAGGAGAATGTCGTCAACATAACGGAGCCAGGCGACAGACGAAGGAATAATGGTGGAGAAACGTTCGGCTTCTAGATGTTCCATGTATAGGTTAGCCAGGACCGCACTGAGTGGCGAACCCATGGGTAGTCCAAAAGTCTGCTGAAAGAGGTGATTTTCGAAAGAGAAACACGTAAAGCCAACACATAGTTCAACAAGGTCGATGAAGTCGCTGGCTGGAATGGGAAGATCAAGTGAATCGTCAATTTTCCTTCGCAAGAGATCGATGGCTTGTGTAGTAGGTACTTTGGTGAATAGGGAAGTCACGTCAAGGCTGGAAAGTTTCTTGTTCCTGATGTTGATGTTGCGAATGCGATTGAGAAGATCACCCGAGTGATCACATCTCAAACACTCGCTATCCCACATAAGAACATAGAACACTGCAGAAGGTCTACTCACAACTTACCATACCCCCGGCCGGGGTTGAACCCGCGGTCATAGTCTCAAGACTTCAGCCCGTCGCGTTAGCCACTAGACCAGCTAGCCACAATAAGATTCATCCAACTAGGTATATTTCTACACCATAGGAAGGTTAGCACAGGCACCACTGTGACCACAAATGCAAGTTTTTACAGACGAATCTCCAGCTAGCGTGGCCGTAACGAACTCTAGCTCAAATCCCTTCACTGCCGTCAACATGACTCAAGAAATCGTAATGACACGATTGCAAACAAACCATACCCCCGGCCGGGATTGAACCCGCGGTCATAGAGTCTCAAAACTCCAGCAAAACTCACAACTTGTCCAATACCCCTGCCAAGCTACCCAAGACTCTATAACTCCACCCGGTAGATCATCAGATGCAGCATTCTCCACCTGACCTCAACATTCTGAACATGACTATAAATACTCCCGTACCTTCCACCCCAGGTAGATCCGTGTGTGACTTGAAAAAGCCCACTGTGTGGGTGAAACGTTGTCAATAAAGGATCACATTATACTGCATATGTGTTTATATTTCCACTCAGCCTGGCTGGCGAGACAGCAGGCCCAGGTGTCTGGTAACATGGGAGGCTCCATATATATATATATATATATATATATGAAATTAGACCTTTCTTTTTTGGTGCAACACTTTGTGCACTTAAAAAGAAGGATGGAGGAATTCGGCCAATTGCAGTAGGCAACACCTTACGCCGCCTCGTATCCAAAGCTGCTGTCCGAAGTATTCGTGCACAGGCAGCCATGATGCTTCAACCAAACCAGCTTGGCTTTGGGGTCTCTCAAGGAAGTGAAGCAGCGGTTCATGCAACAAGGGCGTATATCAACAACCTGCCTGAGGACAATGCAGTGGTAAAATTAGATTTCAAGAATGCGTTCAATCTCCTGAAAAGAGACGTGGTATTAGCAGCAGTACAAGAACATTTCCCTGGTCTCTTCCCTTTTGTTTCAGCCGGGTATAGCAAGGAATCAATGCTTCTCTTTGGAGAGCATGAAATTACATCATCGGAGGGTGTCCAACAAGGAGATCCTCTTGCACCATTTCTCTTCTGTATAGCAGTTAGGGAAATCACAGTCAGACTGACCAGCGAGCTAAACATCTGGTTCCTAGATGATGGCACACTAGCAGGTACAAAAGAGTCCCTCCTACATGACCTTACACAGGTAATGACACGGGGACAGGAAATGGGTCTCATCCTGAATCCATCCAAATGTGAAATCATCTCAGTCAGTCAACAAGTGATAAATGCAGTGAGAGCAAAACTACCAGGAGCAGCAGTCATTGCCCCCACAAATAGTGTCTTGCTAGGAGCACCTCTGGGAAGCAATGCCATTGACACAATTCTCAGGAAGAAATTGGAAGAGTTAAGGAGAATGGAACAACGAATAGGCAATCTGGACACCCACGATGCCTTGTACCTTCTCACAAAGTGCTTGAGTCTGCCCAGGTTGACATATTTCCTAAGATGTGCACCTTCATATGATAACCCTATACTGCACGAATATGACAGTATTCTGAGGCAGATTTTTACGAAAGTACTTAACCTTACTCTAGAAGACGGGCAGTGGAACCAAGCTACACTTCCAGTCAGACTAGGAGGCATTGGTGTCCGCAAGTCATCACAGATTGCGTTACCTGCTTTTCTGTCCTCGTGTATTGCATCCAGAGAGCTTGTAGCAGCGATTCTCCCTGAACATCTTAGGGACAAGGTAGGAGTCCAGGACCAAAAATTCATTGACGGAGCAATGATCTGGGATAATCTAACGGGCTCTGGAGCCAGACCTGCTCCCCCCAACAACTACAAACAATCGCACTGGGATGGTCCAATAGTGGAAAATATTGCCTCAACAATGCTTCAGAGTGTGTCAGGGAAGGATAGAGCCCGCCTCCTGGCAGTGAGAGCCCCTCATGCTGGGGATTTTCTGTTGGCTGTTCCCAACTCCAGCCTTGGCACACGTCTCGACCCACAGACCATCCGCATCGGTGTTGCCCTTCGACTTGCCGCCCCTATTCTCGCCGAACACAGGTGTATTTGTGGCAGTGAAGCAGCAGACCGATTCGGGTACCATGGTCTTGTGTGCCGTAAATCCGAGGGAAAGATTGCAAGACATGAGGAGGTTAATAACATTATCAAGAGGAGCCTCACAACAGCTGGATGCCCAGCAGTAAGGGAGCCACCCCAACTATGCAGATCTGATGGCAGCCAGAAGCGTCCAGATGGTATCACCCTTCAAGCCTGGACAGATGGGAAGCAGGTGGTGTGGGACTATACATGTGCATCTACCTTGGCTGATACCTATCTCCAATACACCAGGGAGGAAGGAGGGGCAGCTGCCAGCTTCAGGGAGTCCCAAAAGTCTAGAAAATATGGAGAACTTGCCCATCATTATATGTTTGTTCCCATAGGCTCAGAGACCCTTGGCTCATGGGGAAAGAGTGCATCTAAATTCCTTAAGGAGCTGGGAAAAAGACTCATCAGGGTAACTAGGGATCCCAGGGCAGCTAGTTTTCTGTTCCAGCGGCTCAGTGCGGCTGTTCAGAGGGGTAATGCCTGCTGTATTTTGGGCACACGCCCCAGCTCTGAGGAGCTGGATGAGATTTTCGCCTTATAATCGGTGATACACACGTAACAACATGTACCGTATATGCCACCTTTATATCAACAATGTATCTCTTAAATCTTCTGTACCATATTATGTAATAAAATATTCCTATTGGTAAAAAAAAAAAAATATACTAAAAGATGGGGTGGTAGGGGAAGTGGAATATTCAAACGGCTTCAGGAAGAAATCCAAATCCAAATATTCTTCCTTGAAGTCTTTTTATGCACTTCTCCGAGGCAATGGGTCCCACAATTTACACCAGAGGTGGACCCCATATTATATATATATATATATATATATATATATATATATATATATATATATATATGGAGCCTCCACCCACTCCTTTCCATGCTTGATCCACATGGGTTTATCTCTTTATATAATACAGTACGATCTCAAAGAATAGATTGTAAATTATGATCAAAATCAGACACATGTGCAACATCTGGGTATCTTTATTGTAGACGTTTCGCCATCCAGTGGCTTTATCAGTACAAATTCAAGGACATAATTGGAAGACAGTAGAACTGTATACAAAAGATGAGGTAATCAGTCCCTCAGTCTTGAAGTTTGTGTGAAGAACACCGTAGTCGACTACGGTTCTCATATATACGCCGAGAAGCGTATATCTGAACGTATATACCAGAGTTGAATTAACCCTCAGTTTAGGTATTAAAGTATCCATAATGTTCTTATTTAGATGACATGCAGCCTTAATGACCAACATGTAGTAGATAGGTTTTAAACCTAATATGCCAGCCATTCACTATAGTGAGAGGAGATAATAAAGTCTTGTGTCGCTAGAGTGTTGACTCCGTCCACACACTGAGGTCGGTGATTCCATTCCCAGTACGAGTGGCAACATTACGATGCGTTTCCTTAAGACAACTGCTGTCCTTGTTCATCTAGTAGTAAGTAGGTACCTGGGTATTAGTCGACTGGTGTGGGTCGCATCCTGGGGACAAAATTGACCTGATTTGCGAGAAATGCTCTGCATAACAAGGAGCCTTCTGTACAGTAGTATGTCACTGATGTCAGCTAGGCCTCTACACCTTGTACATGTAATGGTAGAAATTATTATTATTATTATTATTATTGTGCGTGTGAAAACACACTCTGTTCTCCTATAATACCTTAAGGAATCTTTCACATCATATTCAGTATATATATATATATATATATATATATATATATATATATATATATATATATATATATATATATATATATATATATATATATATATATATAGGGTAAGGGATCATGCAGCAGTTGGGGAATGGGGGCATGGGTTTCCAATGTGGGGAAGGGGGAGGGGAAGGGGAAGGAGGGGGTTTGATACCCCCTCTAGTGACGAGACTGTAGAAGGCACACGAGAGATCTTCAAGAAACGCCTCAAGACCAGGAAGGTATCGATGCTGCCAGTAGCCCCGGGTAGCAGCTGTGTGTGATGTCTGCTGCTGCTGCTAGTAGTGTGATGGTGGTAGTGCTGATGGTAGTAGTGGTGATGGTGGTAGTAGTGCTGCTGGTAGTAGTGATGGTATAGTAGTGCTGCTGGTAGTAGTGATGGTATAGTAGTGCTGCTGGTAGTAGTGACGATGGTGGTAGTAGTGCTGCTGGTAGTAGCAGTAGTGCTGCTGCTAGTAGTGGTGATGATGGTAGTAGTGCTGCTGGTAGTAGTAGTAGTGATGGTGGTAGTGCTGCTGGTAGTAGTAGTAGTGATGGTGGTAGTGGTGATGGTAGTAGTGGTGATGGTGGTAGTAGTGCTGCTGGTAGTAGTGATGGTATAGTAGTGCTGCTGGTAGTAGTGCTGCTGGTAGTAGTGATGATGGTGGTAGTAGTGCTGCTGGTAGTAGCAGTAGTGCTGCTGGTAGTAGTGGTGATGATGGTAGTAGTGCTGCTGGTAGTAGTAGTAGTGATGGTGGTAGTGCTGCTGGTAGTAGTAGTAGTGATGGTGGTAGTGGTGATGGTGGTAGTAGTGCTGCTGGTAGTAGTGGTGATGATGGTAGTAGTGGTGATGGTGGTAGTAGTGGTGATGATGGTAGTAGTGGTGATGATGGTAGTAGTGGTGATGATGATAGTAGTGGTGATGATGGTAGTAGTGGTGATGGTGGTAGTAGTGGTGATGGTGGTAGTAGTGGTGATGGTGGTAGTAGTGGTGATGGTAGTAGTGGTGATGGTGGTAGTAGTGGTGATGGTGGTAGTAGTAGTGATGGTGGTAGTAGTGGTGATGGTAGTAGTGGTGATGGTGGTAGTAGTGGTGATGGTGGTAGTAGTGGTGATGATGGTAGTAGTGGTGATGGTGGTAGTAGTGGTGATGGTAGTAGTGGTGATGGTAGTAGTGGTGATGGTGGTAGTAGTGGTGATGGTGGCAGTAGTGGTGATGATGGTAGTAGTGGTGATGGTAGTAGTGGTGATGGTGGTAGTAGTAGTGATGGTGGTAGTAGTGGTGATGGTAGTAGTGGTGATGGTGGCAGTAGTGGTGATGATGGTAGTAGTGGTGATGGTAGTAGTGGTGATGGTGGTAGTAGTAGTGATGGTGGTAGTAGTGGTGACGGTAGTAGTGGTGATGGTGGTAGTAGTAGTGGTGATGGTGGTAGTAGTGGTGATGGTAGTAGTGGTGATGGTGGTAGTGGCGATGGTGGTAGTAGTGATGGTAGTAGTAGTGGTGATGGTGGGTGCACAATATCACTAGTAATGAACAACACAGTCACATTGCTACTGAACAATACACAAATAATCAGCATTTAGTAGAGAGAAACTTCGTGACAGCATTTTCGGTCGGAATGGTTAATGGTCCAAGTCGGTCCGAAACGTCGTCGTAAAGATTCTTTCTGTCGTGTGCGAGTTGTTTGTGTCCTCACTAAAAATACTTCAATCACAGTTGTGATCAAGGCTGGAATATTGGTGTACATTACCATCTCCAGTCAAGGCAGGTGAAATCTCAGATGTAGAGACTGTACAGAGAACCTTTACTGCACATATAACTTCCACTTTAACTACTGGCAACACTTGGAAGCTCTTGACTTGTACTCACTGGAGCGCAGGCGAGAAAGATATATCATACACTACACTTGGAAAATCCTAGAGAGACTGGGACTGGTCCATAATCTGCACACAGAAATCACTCCCTACGAAGGTAAAAGACTGGGCAGGGGGTGCAAAATACCCGCAATGTAAAACAGGGGCGCCATTAATACACTAAGAGTAAACACCATAAGTGTCCGGGGCCCAAGACTGTTCAACAGCCTCCCACCAGTCATAAAGGGAATTACCAATAGACCCCTGGTTGTCTTCAAGAGGGAGCTGGACAGATACTTAGTGCTGGATCAGCCGGACTGTGGTTCGTACGGTGGACTACGTGAGGCCAGCAGCAACAGCCTGGTTGATCAGGCTCTGATCCACCGGGAGGCCTGGTCATCGACCGGGCCGCGAGGGTGTTGATCCCCGGAATACCCACCAGGTAGGTAGACTATGTGGAGGAGGGAGGGAAAAGGGAGGGAGGAAGGAGGGAAAAAAGAAGGGAGGAAGGAGGGAAGGGAGGGAGGGAGTTGAGGTAAGAAGCAAGACAGACTTTGATCTTACCTCCCACTGACAGCCTCGCCTGACAGGGAGGAGGCAGTGGGAGAGGGCAAGTAGGGTGGGAGGGGAAAGGAGGCTGAGGGAGGGAGAATAAAAGTGGGTGGGAGGGAGAGACGAAAGGTACAGGAAGAAAGTGAACATGTAGGAGGAGGATACAGAGTAATATGGAGGTAATACATTGTGGTTAAGACAGGAGAGTAATATATATATATATATATATATATATATATATATATATATATATATATATATATATATATATATATATATATATATATATATATATAATAGGTTGTAAAAGTGTGTAGGTCAGGTTCAGAGTTCATTGGCACAGTTTTGTCAGTAAGATCATTATGGTAAGTCGTAAGTTAAAAATTACGTGAACCAGGTGGAAAGAAACCTTTCCACCTGGTCCGGGAAGTGGTAGGTAAAGGTAGGTAGACCACTGGTAGGTAGACCACTGGTAGGTAGACCACTGGTAGGTAGACCACTGGTAGGTAGACCACAGGTAGGTAGACCACTGGTAGGTAGACCACTGGTAGGTAGACCACTGCTAGGTATACCGCTAGTAGGTAGACCACTAGTAGGTAGACCAAAGGTACGTAGACCACTGGTAGGTAGACCACTGGTAGGTAGACCACTGGTAGGTAGACCAAAGGTACGTAGACCACTGGTAGGTAGACCACTGGTAGGTAGACCACTGGTAGGTAGACCACTGGTAGGTAGACCATTGGTAGGTAGACCACTGGTAGGTAGACCACTGGTAGGTAGACCACTGGTAGGTAGACCACACGTAGGTAGACCACTGGTAGGTAGACCACTGGTAGGTAGACCACTGGTAGGTAGACCACAGGTAGGTAGACCACTGGTAGGTAGACCACTGGTAGGTAGACCACTGGTAGGTAGACCACAGGTAGGTAGACCACTGCTAGGTATACCGCTAGTAGGTAGACCACTGGTAGGTAGACCAAAGGTACGTAGACCACTGGTAGGTAGACCACTGGTAGGTAGACCACTGGTAGGTAGACCAAAGGTACGTAGACCACTGGTAGGTAGACCACTGGTAGGTAGACCATTGGTAGGTAGACCACTGGTAGGTAGACCACTGGTAGGTAGACCACTGGTAGGTAGACCATTGGTAGGTAGACCACTGGTAGGTAGACCACTGGTAGGTAGACCACAGGTAGGTAGACCACAGGTAGGTAGACCACTGGTAGGTAGACCACAGGTAGGTAGACCACTGGTAGGTAGGCCACTGGTAGGTAGACCACTGGTAGGTAGACCACTGGTAGGTAGACCACTGGTAGGTAGACCACAGGTAGGTAGACCACTGCTAGGTATACCGCTGGTAGGTAGACCACAGGTAGGTAGACCACTGGTAGGTAGACCAAAGGTAGGTAGAAAACAGGTAGGTAGACCACTGGTAGGTAGACCACTGGTAGGTAGAAAACAGGTAGGTAGACCACTGGTAGGTAGACCACTGGTAGGTAGACCACTGGTAGGTAGGCCACTGGTAGGTAGACCACTGGTAGGTAGACCACAGGTAGGTAGACCACTGCTAGGTATACCGCTGGTAGGTAGACCACAGGTAGGTAGACCACTGGTAGGTAGACCAAAGGTAGGTAGACCACTGGTAGGTAGACCACTGGTAGGTAGACCACAGGTAGGTAGACCACTGGTAGGTAGACCACTGGTAGGTAGACCACTGGTAGGTAGACCACTGGTAGGTAGACCAAAGGTAGGTAGACCACTGGTAGGTAGACCACTGGTAGGTAGACCATTGGTAGGTAGACCACTGGTAGGTAGACCACTGGTAGGTAGACCACAGGTAGGTAGACCACAGGTAGGTAGACCACTGCTAGGTATACCGCTGGTAGGTAGACCACAGGTAGGTAGACCACTGGTAGGTAGACCAAAGGTACGTAGACCACTGGTAGGTAGACCACTGGTAGGTAGACCACTGGTAGGTAGACCAAAGGTAGGTAGACCACTGGTAGGTAGACCACTGGTAGGTAGACCAAAGGTAGGTAGACCACTGGTAGGTAGACCACTGGTAGGTAGACCAAAGGTAGGTAGACCACTGGTAGGTAGACCACTGGTAGGCAGACCACTGGTAGGTAGACCACTGGTAGGTAGACCACTGGTAGGTAGACCAAAGGTAGGTAGACCACTGGTAGGTAGACCACTGGTAGGTAGACCACAGGTAGGTAGACCACTGGTAGGTAGACCAAAGGTAGGTAGAACAAAGGTAGGTAGACCACTGGTAGGTAGACCACTGGTAGGTATACCGCTGGTAGGTAGACCACAGGTAGGTAGACCACTGGTAGGTAGACCACTGGTAGGTAGACCACAGGTAGGTAGACCACAGGTAGGTAGACCACTGGTAGGTAGACCACTGCTAGGTATACCGCTGGTAGGTAGACCACAGGTAGGTAGACCACAGGTAGGTAGACCACTGGTAGGTAGATCACTGGTAGGTAGACCTCAGGTAGGTAGACCACTGGTAGGTAGACCAAAGGTAGGTAGACTGGTAGGTAGACCAAAGGTAGGTAGACCACTGGTAGGTAGACCACAGGTAGGTAGACCACTTGTAGGTAGACCACTGGTAGGTAGACCACAGGTAGGTAGACCACTGGTAGGTATACCACTGGTAAGTAGACCACTGGTAGGTAGACCACTGGTAGGTAGACCCCTGGTAGGCAAAGGTGTGGCAACAAAGGTGTGGTATCAAAGGTGTGACAGCAAAGGTGTGGCAGAAAAGGTGTGACAGAAAAGGTGTGGCAGAAAAGGTGTGGCAGCAAAGGTGTGACAGAAAAGGTGTGGCAGAAAAGGTGTGGCAGCAAAGGTGTGGCAGCAAAGGTGCGGCAGAAAAGGTGTGACAGAAAAGGTGTGGCAGCAAAGGCGTGTCAGCAAAGGTGTGGCAGCAAAGCAACTAAAAACGTATGTCCCACATTATCAAATGTCTTGTAAGGGTTTTAAGAAGCAAGATTACCAATCACATGGAATCGCAGGTAGCTGCAAAACCCAGGTCAACATGGATTCGAAACACGTCGCTCCAACCTTAAAAGTATCCTTATTAATATTTAAAAGGGGGTGGACGGGTAAGCCAGTGGAAGGCCTCGATCAAGTTGCCAGAAGCTGCAGTGGCGAGTCATCATATGACTAAGACCCGCGTCAGGAAACACTTGTCCAGTTTAGTGATAAATTTTGCAAGACAAGCAAGATGCAAATGTGTAACCTGACTTAGCAAAAGCCTTTAATAAGTGCGGCCATGGGATAATTGAACTCAATATGCTTGCAAAAGGAATAACTGGAAAGGTGGGCAGATGAATGTTTAGTTTGCTAACTAACAGAACTCTCCTACAGTGAAAAGCTGTGTTCCCCACGGCACAGTACTCTCCCCACTGTTCTTTCTCTCACCTGACATAAACGAGGACCACAAATCACAGCACTGCAGCATCCTCTGCAGACGATATTAAACTGTATGCAGATATAAACCAACACTGATAGTCTTCCAAACTGTATGACCAAAGTGGATCACTGATATAAACCAAGTCTTCCAGTGGATCATGTGAGACACCAAGTCGAGTGGCACTGATATAAACCAATATGATATAAACCAAGTCTTCCAGTGGATCACTGATATAAACCAAGTCTTCCAGTGGATCACTGATATAAACCAAGTCTTCCAGTGGATCACTGATATAAACCAAGTCTTCCAGTGGATCACTGATATAAACCAAGTCTTCCAGTGGATCACTGATATAAACCAAGTCCTCCAGTGGACCACTGATATTAACCAAGTCGTCCAGTGGACTACTGATATAAACCAAGTCTTCCAGTGGATCACTGATATAAACCAAGTCTTCCAGTGGATCACTGATATAAACCAAGTCTTCCAGTGGAACACTGATATACTGATATAAACCAAGTCTTCCAGTCACTGTAAACCAGTGGACCACTGATATAAACCAAGTCTTCCAGTGGATCACTGATATAAACCAAGTTTTCCAGTGGACTACTGATATAAACCAAGTTTTCCAGTGGACTACTGATATAAACCAAGTCTTCCAGTGGATCACTGATATAAACCAAGTTTTCCAGTGGATCACTGATATAAACCAAGTTTTCCAGTGGACCACTGATATAAACCAAGTCTTCCAGTGGACCACTGATATAAACCAAGTCTTCCAGTGGACCACTGATATAAACCAAGTCTTCCAGTGGTCCACTTGACAACAATACGATGTTCAATGAGGATAAATTCCATTTACTACGTCATGTAAGGAATGAGGAAACAACAACAAGATCAGAGAACAATAAAGACTTAAACACTCAACAGAGTCAGTGTGATGTGTGAGATCTGGGAGTGATAATGTCAGAAGATTTCACGTTCAAGAGAACAACAATGTTATCACAACTGCAAGAAAAATAATAAGTTGGATAACTAGAACCTTCATAACAAGAGATACCGAGCCAATGATGGCAGCCTTCACGTCATTGGTTCTATTTAGGCTGGAAAATTTCTGTAATACTAACAAACAGCTTTAAGGCTGGATAAATTTCTGAGCTGGAGAATGTACAGAGAACCTTCACAGCTCGTATCAACTCAGTCTAGCACCGGAAGTGCTTGAAGTGCCTAGAACTATACTCCTTAGAACATAGGCGAAAAAGATACATCATATGTACACTGGAAAACACCGGAGTCATCCCAAATCTGCACACCGAAATCACTACTTACACACACTTGGCAGATAGTGTAACATACCTCCGGTGAGACACACGGAAGCGATGAATACACTGAAAGAAAACTCAATAAGTGTTAAGGGACCACGACTCCTCAAAACCCTCCCTCCATGCATAAGGAGTATTACAGAATCCTGGATGTCTTCAAGAGGGAACTGAACAAATCCCTCAAAACAGTAGCTGATCAGCCGGGCTGTAAACATTGGCACTAACAGTTTCATCGATCAGTCCAGCAACCAGGAGTCTAGGTCTGGGACCAGGCCGCGGGGGGCACTGACCTCCGGAAGCGGCTACAGGTATCCCAATTTACCTCCGTTTCCAGTTTTTCCTCCCAATTTATTTCTAAGAATTAAAAAAGTGACATTGATAGTGAGGTAATTAGTTATACACATTGTGTATATAATACAACTGGTTGTATTTCCACCCTGGATTATTGTGTATGACCAACAACGATCGTCAACTACCTGTTAATTCCCTTTATCACTAAAACATTATTCCTATTTAAGCCACAAAGTCAAATATAAACAAATCTTTATTAAAATATAAACAGAGTTGGTTTATATAAATCTTTAAATTAATATAAATTGATCTTATTTTTTATGAATAATGATTTATATTGAGAACATTTTCTGCTGCTCGAGACTCGGTGTCATGCACACCTGGAGGTGTTCCGGGGGTCAACGCCCCCGTGGAGCAGTCCGTGACCAGGCCTCGTGGTTGATCAGGGTCTGATGAACCAGTCTGTTACTGCTGGATACACGCAAACCAAAGTACGAACTACAGCCCAGCTGGTCAGGTACCGACTTTAGGTGCCTGTGCAGCACCTCCTTGAAGACAGCCAGGAGTCTATTGGTAATCCCCCTTATGTATGCTGGGATGCAGTTGAACAGTCTTGGGCCCCTGACACTTACTGTGTTGTCTCTAAGTGTACTCGTGGCGCCACTGCTTGTAATTGCGGGGATGTTGCACCGCTGCCCAGTCTTTTGCTTTCGTAGAGAATAATATCCGTATATAGATATGGGACTAGTCCCTCTAAGATTTTCCGAGTGTATATTCTCATGTATCTTTCTCGCCTGTGTTCCAAGCAGTACAGGTCAAGGAACTTCAACCGTTACAATTAATTTAGGTGCTTTATTGTACTTGCACGTGTAGTGAAAGTTATGTGTATAATCTCCAGGTCAGCAATTTCTCCAGCCTTGAAAGGGACCGTTAGTGTATAGCAGTATCTCAGTCTAGAGTGAACAACGATTTAAAGAGAATCATCATTGGATGGCATCTCTAGTTCTGAAGGTTCTCATTATCCATCCTATCATTTCCCTAGCAGATGTGGTAGATACATTATTGTGATGTTTGAAAGTGAGATCCTCTGACATTATCACTCCCACGTCCTTCACATTAGTTTTTCGCTCTGTTGTGTGGTTAGATTTTTTTATATACCGATCTAGCTTCTATTTCCTCACGTTTTCCATAGCGGAGTAATTGAAAGTTGTCCGGTTTACTCAGTGAGTGCAAGTGTGACCAGTGAGTGCAAGTGTGACCAGTGAGTGCAAGTGTGACCAGTGAGTGCAAGTGTGACCAGTGAGTGCAAGTGTGACCAGTGAGTGCAGGTGTGACCAGTGAGTGCAGGTGTACTCAGTGAGTGCAAGTGTGACCAGTGAGTGCAGGTGTGACCAGTGAGTGCAAGTGTGACTAGTGAGCGCAGGTGTGACCAGTGAGTGCAAGTGTGACCAGTGAGTGCAAGTGTGACCAGTGAGTGCAGGTGTACTCCGTGAGTGCAAGTGTGACCAGTGAGCGCAGGTGTGACCAGTGAGTGCAAGTGTGACCAGTGAGCGCAGGTGTGACCAGTGAGTGCAAGTGTGACCAGTGAGTGCAGGTGTACTCAGTGCAAGTGTGAGCAGAGAGTGCAAGTGTGACCAGTGAGTGCAGGTGTATTCAGTGAGTGCAAGTGTGACCAGTGAGTGCAGGTGTGCTCAGTGAGTGCAAGTGTGACCAGTGAGTGCAAGTGTGACCAGTGAGTGCAGGTGTACTCAGTGAGTGCAGGTGTGACCAGTGAGTGCAGGTGTGACCAGTGAGTGCAAGTGTGACCAGTGAGTGCAGGTGTACTCAGTAAGTGCAAGTGTGACCAGTGAGTGCAGGTGTAACCAGTGAGTGCAGATGTGACCAGTGAGTGCAAGTGTGACCAGTGAGTGCATGTGTACTCAGTGAGTGCAAGTGTGACCAGTGAGTGCAGGTGTACTCAGTGAGTGCAAGTGTGACCAGTGAGTGCAGGTGTGACCAGTGAGTGCAAGTGTGACCAGTGAGTGCAAGTGTGACCAATGAGTGCAGGTGTACTCAGTGAGTGCAAGTGTGACCAGTGAGTGCAAGTGTGACCAGTGAGTGCAGGTGTGACCAGTGAGTGAAAATGTGACCAGTGAGTGCAGATGTGAGCAGTGAGTGCAGTTGTGACCAGTGAGTGCAGGTGTGACCAGTGAGTGCAGGTGTAACCAGTAAGTGCAAATGTGACCAGTGAGTGCAAGTGTGACCAGTGAGTGCATGTGTGACCAGTGAGTGCAAGTGTGACCAGTGAGTGTAGGTGTGACCAATGAGTGCAGGTGTGACCAGTGAGTGCAGGTGTGACCAGTGAGTGCAAGTGTGACCAGTGAGTGCATGTGTGACCAGTAAGTGCAGGTGTGACCAATGAGTGCAAGTGTGACCAGTGAGTGCAGGTGTGACCAGTGAGTGCAGGTGTGACCAGTGAGTGCAGGTGTGACCAGTGAGTGCATGTGTGACCAGTGAGTGCAAGTGTGACCAGTGAATGTAGGTGTGACCAATGAGTGCAAGTGTGACCAGTGAGTGCATGTGTGACCAGTAAGTGCAGGTGTGACCAATGAGTGCAAGTGTGACCAGTGAGTGCAGGTGTGACCAGTGAGTGCAAGTGTGACCAGTGAGTGCAGGTGTGACCAGTGAGTGCAAGTGTGACCAGTGAGTGCAGGTGTGACCAGTGAGTGCAAGTGTGACCAGTGAGTGCAGGTGTGACCAGTGAGTGCAAGTGTGACCAGTGAGTGCATGTGTGACCAGTGAGTGCAAGTGTGACCATTGAGTGCAAGTGTGACCAGTGAGTGCAAGTCACACCTGGTAAATCTGACACGTAAGTTGCCATTCAGTCATAACTCCCCCACAACCTCCCCCACCCCCACACACTCCCCCCACTCCACTCCCCCACACACTCCCCCCACTCCACTCCCCCACACACTCCCCCCACTCCACTCCCCCACACACTCCCCCACTCCACTCCCCCACACACTCCCCCCACTCCACTCCCCCACACACTCCCCACACTCCACTCCCCCACACACTCCCCTCACTCCACTCCCCCACACCACTCCCCCACACACTCCCCCACACACTCCCCTCACTCCACTCCCCCACACACTCCCCACACTCCACCACACACTCCCCTCACTCCACTCCCCCACACACTCCCCCACTCCACTCCCCCACACACTCCCCTCACTCCACTCCCCCACACACTCCCCTCACTCCACCACACACTCCCCTCACTCCACTCCCCCACACACTCCCCTCACTCAACTCCCCCACTCCACTCCCCCACACACTCCCCCCACTCCACTCCCCCACACACTCCCCCCACTCCACTCCCCCACACACTCCCCCACACACTCCCCTCACTCCACTCCCCCACACACTCCCCTCACTCCACCACACACTCCCCTCACTCCACTCCCCCACACACTCCCCCCACTCCACTCCCCCACACACTCCCCCGACTCCACTCCCCCACACACTCCCCCACTCCACTCCCCCACACACTCCCCTCACTCCACTCCCCCACACACTCCCCTCACTCCACCACACACTCCCCTCACTCCACTCCCCCACACACTCCCCTCACTCCACTCCCCCACACACACCCCACACCGTGAATCACACAACATCCGCCAGTCAGACTCACCAGTCGAAGTCCACTCCGCATCTACCAATCAGAAATCAGAAGAAATTCAGAAGACACTCAACACTCAGACCCACCAACTAGATCCCACCGCCACCATCCCTACCAATCAGAAATCCACCTCTCCGACGACACCTACCAATCAGATGCACCTACCCCTCTCCAGCCAATCAGTGGGGCAATTATTACCTGGAATATGGGAGTAAAAACTGGGAGTGGGAGTTTGGGATCGATTATAAGAGCACAAGTTCACAATGGTATTGAAAAGTTGGTAAAAACATCCCACAACTCTCGCTCCTATTTTTGTCAAGCAGCCAGAAAAAACCTCCATAATATGATTTAATTTTACGATGTTCGGGCAGAATTTTTTCCACCCCCCCCCCCTTTTTTTCTTTTTTTCCCCTTTCCTCTCTCTCTTTCTCACTCACATTTTCTCTTTTTCTATATTTTTCTTTTTTTATTTTATTTTCAGTCTTTTCCCCCTTTCTCTTATTTTTCTCCTCTCTCTCTCTCTCTCTCTCTCTCTCTCTCTCTCTCTCTCTCTCTCTCTCTCTCTCTCTCTCTCTCTCTCTCTCTCTCTCTCGTCTGTGTCACCAGGTATGAGGAATAACTCAGTTATTTTTCATGTTCGTACTGCAGGTCGGGTACCACTGCGCTGTGTACTGCAGGTCGGGGTACCACTGCGCTGTGTACTGCAGGTCGGGGTACCACTGCGCTGTGTACTGCAGGTCGGGTACCACTGCGCTGTGTACTGCAGGTCGGGGTACCACTGCGCTGTGTACTGCAGGTCGGGGTACCACTGCGCTGTGTACTGCAGGTCGGGTACCACTGCGCTGTGTACTGCAGGTCGGGTACTACTGCGCTGTGTACTGCAGGTCGGGTACCACTGCGCTGTGTACTGCAGGTCGGGGTACCACTGCGCTGTGTACTGCAGGTCGGGGTACCACTGCGCTGTGTACTGCAGGTCGGGTACCACTGCGCTGTGTACTGCAGGTCGGGTACCACTGCGCTGTGTACTGCAGGTCGGGGTACCACTGCGCTGTGTACTGCAGGTCGGGGTACCACTGCGCTGTGTACTGCAGGTCGGGTACCACTGCGCTGTGTACTGCAGGTCGGGTACTACTGCGTACTGTCGGGTACTGCAGGTCGGGGTACCACTGCGCTGTGTACTGCAGGTCGGGGTACCACTGCGCGTACTGTCGGGTACTACTGCGCTGTGTAGTGCAGGTCGGGGTACCACTGCGCTGTGTACTGCAGGTCGGGTACTACTGCGCTGTGTACTGCAGGTCGGGGTACCACTGCGCTGTGTACTGCAGGTCGGGTACTACTGCGCTGTGTACTGCAGGTCGGGGTACCACTGCGCTGTGTACTGCAGGTCGGGTACCACTGCGCTGTGTACTGCAGGTCGGGGTACCACTGCGCTGTGTACTGCAGGTCGGGTACTACTGCGCTGTGTACTGCAGGTCGGGGTACCACTGCGCTGTGTACTGCAGGTCGGGTACTACTGCGCTGTGTACTGCAGGTCGGGGTACCACTGCGCTGTGTACTGCAGGTCGGGTACCACTGCGCTGTGTACTGCAGGTCGGGGTACCACTGCGCTGTGTACTGCAGGTCGGGTACCACTGCGCTGTGTACTGCAGGTCGGGGTACCACTGCGCTGTGTACTGCAGGTCGGGTACCACTGCGCTGTGTACTGCAGGTCGGGGTACCACTGCGCTGTGTACTGCAGGTCGGGTACGACTGCGCTGTGTACTGCAGGTCGGGGTACCACTGCGCTGTGTACTGCAGGTCGGGTACCACTGCGCTGTGTACTGCAGGTCGGGGTACCACTGCGCTGTGTACTGCAGGTCGGGTACTACTGCGCTGTGTACTGCAGGTCGGGGTACCACTGCGCTGTGTACTGCAGGTCGGGTACTACTGCGCTGTGTACTGCAGGTCGGGGTACCACTGCGCTGTGTACTGCAGGTCGGGTACTACTGCGCTGTGTACTGCAGGTCGGGGTACCACTGCGCTGTGTACTGCAGGTCGGGTACTACTGCGCTGTGTACTGCAGGTCGGGGTACCACTGCGCTGTGTACTGCAGGTCGGGTACTACTGCGCTGTGTACTGCAGGTCGGGGTACCACTGCGCTGTGTACTGCAGGTCGGGTACCACTGCGCTGTGTACTGCAGGTCGGGGTACCACTGCGCTGTGTACTGCAGGTCGGGTACCACTGCGCTGTGTACTGCAGGTCGGGGTACCACTGCGCTGTGTACTGCAGGTCGGGTACCACTGCGCTGTGTACTGCAGGTCGGGGTACCACTGCGCTGTGTACTGCAGGTCGGGGTACCACTGCGCTGTGTACTGCAGGTCGGGGTACCACTGCGCTGTGTACTGCAGGTCGGGTACCACTGCGCTGTGTACTGCAGGTCGGGGTACCACTGCGCTGTGTACTGCTGCAGTGTCGGGGTACCACTGCGCTGTGTACTGCAGGTCAGGTCGGGTACCACTGCGCTGTGTACTGCAGGTCGGGTACCACTGCGCTGTGTACTGCAGGTCGGGGTACCACTGCGCTGTGTACTGCAGGTCGGGTACCAATGCGCTGTGTACTGCATGTCGGGTACCACTGCGCTGTGTACTGCAGGTCGGGGTACCACTGCGCTGTGTACTGCAGGTTGGGTACCACTGCGCTGTGTACTGCAGGTCGGGGTACCACTGCGCTGTGTACTGCAGGTCGGGGTACCACTGCGCTGTGTACTGCAGGTCGGGTACCACTGCGCTGTGTACTGCAGGTCGGGGTACCACTGCGCTGTGTACTGCAGGTCGGGTACCACTGCGCTGTGTACTGCAGGTCGGGGTACCACTGCGCTGTGTACTGCAGGTCGGGGTACCACTGCGCTGTGTACTGCAGGTCGGGTACCACTGCGCTGTGTACTGCAGGTCGGGGTACCACTGCGCTGTGTACTGCAGGTTGGGTACCACTGCGCTGTGTACTGCAGGTCGGGGTACCACTGCGCTGTGTACTGCAGGTCGGGGTACCACTGCGCTGTGTACTGCAGGTCGGGTACCACTGCGCTGTGTACTGCAGGTCGGGGTACCACTGCGCTGTGTACTGCAGGTCGGGGTACCACTGTGCTGTGTACTGCAGGTCGGGGTACCACTGCGCTGTGTACTGCAGGTCGGGGTACCACTGCGCTGTGTACTCCAGGTCGGGGTACCACTGCGCTGTGTACTGCAGGTCAGGGGGTACCACTGCGCTGTGTACTGCAGGTCGGGGTACCACTGCGCTGTGTACTGCAGGTCGGGGTACCACTGTGCTGTGTACTGCAGGTCGGGGTACCACTGCGCTGTGTACTGCAGGTCGGGTACCACTGCGCTGTGTACTGCAGGTCGGGGTACCACTGCGCTGTGTACTGCAGGTCGGGGTACCACTGCGCTGTGTACTGCAGGTCGGGTACCACTGCGCTGTGTACTGCAGGTCGGGGTACCACTGCGCTGTGTACTGCAGGTCGGGGTACCACTGCGCTGTGTACTGCAGGTTGGGTACCACTGCGCTGTGTACTGCAGGTCGGGTACCACTGCGCTGTGTACTGCAGGTCGGGTACCACTGCGCTGTGTACTGCAGGTCGGGTACCACTGCGCTGTGTACTGCAGGTTGGGTACCACTGCGCTGTGTACTGCAGGTCGGGTACCACTGCGCTGTGTACTGCAGGTCGGGGTACCACTGCGCTGTGTACTGCAGGTCGGGGTACCACTGCGCTGTGTACTGCAGGTCGGGGTACCACTGCGCTGTGTACTGCAGGTCGGGTACCACTGCGCTGTGTACTGCAGGTCGGGTACCACTGCGCTGTGTACTGCAGGTCGGGTACCACTGCGCTGTGTACTGCAGGTCGGGTACCACTGCGCTGTGTACTGCAGGTCGGGTACCACTGCGCTGTGTACTGCAGGTCGGGTACCACTGCGCTGTGTACTGCAGGTCGGGTACCACTGCGCTGTGTACTGCAGGTCGGGTACCACTGCGCTGTGTACTGCAGGTCGGGTACCACTGCGCTGTGTACTGCAGGTCGGGGTACCACTGCGCTGTGTACTGCAGGTCGGGGTACCACTGCGCTGTGTACTACAGGTCGGGGTACCACTGCGCTGTGTACTGCAGGTCGGGTACTACTGCGCTGTGTACTGCAGGTCGGGTACTACTGCGCTGTGTACTGCAGGTCGGGGTACCACTGCGCTGTGTACTGCAGGTCGGGGTACCACTGCGCTGTGTACTGCAGGTCGGGTACCACTGCGCTGTGTACTGCAGGTCGGGTACCACTGCGCTGTGTACTGCAGGTCGGGTACCACTGCGCTGTGTACTGCAGGTCGGGTACCACTGCGCTGTGTACTGCAGGTCGGGTACCACTGCGCTGTGTACTGCAGGTCGGGTACCACTGCGCTGTGTACTGCAGGTCGGGTACCACTGCGCTGTGTACTGCAGGTCGGGTACTACTGCGCTGTGTACTGCAGGTCGGGGTACCACTGCGCTGTGTACTGCAGGTCGGGTACCACTGCGCTGTGTACTGCAGGTCGGGTACTACTGCGCTGTGTACTGCAGGTCGGGGTACCGCTGCGCTGTGTACTGCAGGTCGGGTACCACTGCGCTGTGTACTGCAGGTCGGGTACCACTGCGCTGTGTACTGCAGGTCGGGTACCACTGCGCTGTGTACTGCAGGTCGGGTACCACTGCGCTGTGTACTGCAGGTCGGGTACTACTGCGCTGTGTACTGCAGGTCGGGTACCACTGCGCTGTGTACTGCAGGTCGGGTACCACTGCGCTGTGTACTGCAGGTCGGGTACCACTGCGCTGTGTACTGCAGGTCGGGTACCACTGCGCTGTGTACTGCAGGTCGGGTACCACTGCGCTGTGTACTGCAGGTCGGGTACCACTGCGCTGTGTACTGCAGGTCGGGTACCACTGCGCTGTGTACTGCAGGTCGGGTACCACTGCGCTGTGTACTGCAGGTCGGGTACCACTGCGCTCACCAACATACACACAAACAAGAGTGAGAGTAGTTGTGTGTGTGTAAGACACAGTTATGGTATAAATACCGACAAGTTGATCATTAAGACGCATGTGCAACAGTTGGGTGTCTTCATTGATGAAACGTTTCGCCAGCTCAGTAGACTTCTTCAGTCAAATACAGAGGCAGCAGGTGTAAACCATACCCCCGGCCGGGATTGAACCCGCGGTCATGGAGTCTCAAAACTCCAGCCCGTCGCGTTAGCCACTAGACCAGCTAGCCACAATAAGATTCATCCAACTAGGTATATTTCTACATTACGATTACGATTTCTTGAGTCAAATACAGAGGCAGCAGGTGTAGTAGTGAAATGAAGATGATGCAATCAGTCCATCAGCCTGGAGAAGAGTTCAGTTCCATGGAACCTGGAGAACAGAGCAGCTCCAGAGAGCTGAACTCTTCTGCAAGCTGAGGGACTGACCACCTCAAACATTATTTCTCCAAGGTTGATGGACTGATTACATCATCTTCATTTCACTAATACACCTGCTGCCTCTGTATTTGACTAAAGAAGCCTACTGAGCTGGCGAAACGTTTCCTCAGTAAAAATACCCAACTGTTGCACATGTGTCTTAAGTACCCAGACTTAGTATGAGGGCGAGATGTCGCTGGAATACACAAGTGGTAAATATCCCATCAAGAGAGAACTCAAAATAATGGATTAAAATTTGGATAAATTTAGAAAGGATATAGATAGTGATGGGAGCAGCATGGTCCAGTAGGCCTCCTGCAGTGTTCCTACACTTGTATATTCTTATGGATAAATAAGATATTTATTATAAAGGTAAGTATACAGGTTTTGAGAGGTGAATGTAATAGAGTGAAGGTTAAAGTCTCGTGTTAATAATGGAAGAATAATGTGTCTACTGGGATACATAAGTTAAGTGTTGTGTAGCCAGACTACAGTGATTGATAGTACTACCAGTTATACTACCACTACTACCACCACTACTACCACCACTACTACCATCACTACTACCACTGCCACTACTACCACTGCCACTACTACCACTACCATTACTACCACCACTACTACCACCACTACTACCATCACTACTACCACTGCCACTACTACCACTACCATTACTACCACCACTACTATCACTACTACCACTGCCACTACTACCACTGCCACTACTACCACTACCACCACCACTACTACCACTACCACCATCACTACCACCATCACTACTACCACCACTACCACCATCACTACTACCACCACCACTACAACCACCACTACCACCACCTCCACAACCATCACTTCTACCACCACCACCTCCACTACCACCACCACTAAGACCACCACCAGTACCATCACCACCACTACCACTACTCCCACTACCACCTCCACAACCACCACCCCTACCACCACTACCACTACCACCGCCACCACCACAACCACTACCACAACCACCGCCACCACCACAACCACTGCCACCACCACAACCACTACCACAACCAGTACCACCACCACAACCACTACCACCATCACTACCACCACTACAACCACTACCACCACCAAAACCACTACCACCACCACAACCACCACAACTACCACC